>NC_142958.1:9469070-9769070 GCF_039701765.1 Tetranychus urticae
TTTTTTTCTATTCCAAGTTCATTTTTTGGTCTCTTTTGTTTTCATTACAGATAATTGATGAGATGATGATGAAGATGAAAAAGAATAGGTTAAAAGTCAAGTTAATTACAATTGGATTGCAATTAATTGCTGTATTTCCTTGCCATCAACAACATCATCATTAATCTTGTAGACACATTTTTTACTGTTTGGCTTTTATTTTTACAAGTAACTCCAAGTTTACTGGTTATAAAACACATTTTACATTGTTACATGAATTGTCTTGTCTTTTACCGATCAATACTTTTAATTGTGACTTCAATCAATCAGTGTTAAAATGATTAAAGAAGGAATTAACTGATTGGAAATTTGAGAAATTGAAAAAATTTCATTTTCCTTGAACTGGTCAAACGACATTCAGGCTTTTCTGGAAACCAAAAATTTCTTCCAATTTACATTCAATATTCACTAAACAAGTGATCTTGAACGATCTTGACTTTGAACTTCGACTTGAAATCGACTTGAAAAGTACAAATTTAAGATTCTGACATCGGTGACTCGAAAAAACCAGAAAATCGATCTTCAATTTCCTCAAAATTTTCTGGTTTTGATAGCAATCTTTAGTCTCAATAGCAACTCCTGACATTTGGGTTTCAATTATTTTTACATTGTATTTCAATTATTAAGATGTGATCTGATTGTGTTTGAAACATTAATTGTATGTTTAAAGACATTGACAATTTAATGGTGTTTAGTTAATTATAACCTTTTTGTGTCACTTTATCTGGTTTACTGGATTCAACCTTTTACTTGGATTCATTGTTGATTCTGGTTTTGTGTTTATTCATTAATATTTTTGTTACAATTTATTCAAGTTAATTGCTTCAGTAATGATTACAAATTGTTAAGTTGGTTATACTGATGGACGAGAAAAAAGTTAATTATGGCAACAACAACAGCTAAATACAAATGATTTGACGTTAATATACATTATCAACATGGGAGGTCAATTTTTATATTATTTATGTATAAAAATGCCCTTAAGGTCCTTAACACTCTTGGTGTCTTCTTAAGATGTTTCATTATGGCAAAGGTTGAATAAAAGATGATTATGATGATGATCATGTTGATCATAATCATCATCATTCTTGTCAAATTTGGAACCCTATTAATCCTTCAATTTGTGTCTTGAACCGATATTAATTTGATTTTTATGTATATTCAAGATTCACTCACAATTTCACTTTGGGTTCCTTTTGTATTCAATGATAACCTTTTTTATTTTCTTACCTTTAAGGTAAATATCATTATCAAATTGGCAAACAGTTTAGTCCTAATCTTTACAATCAATAATCGTTAATGGTAAAGAGAATGAGGTTTTACAAAATTAAATTAAAATAATCATTTGGAATTCATATTTTGGGTAAACATTGTCCGTTCAACATTTAAAGTAACTCTAATATCATCAACCTGATTCACTCAATGTTTCAACCAAAGCCAAATTAATCTTTAATAACCTGGCAATTAGTTTAAGTTTAGTGGTTAGTTAAAGGTTAAATGAACGCAATGAGGTAATTGTACTAATTATATTGAAAACAATTAACTTGACCAAGTAAAAGCTGTGAGCTTTGTCGACTTTCATCCAGGATCTGGTTAATTTTGCATCTTTTACCAATCAAATTTTCCTCCATTCAATTTGATTCCAATTGTTTAATGGAAGGAAAATCAGAAAATGCATCTTCTTTGGATCGACTGAGAGTTGCTGTTTCAGGTCGACTGAGGTCGACGAGCCTCACAGGTTCATCAATCACACAAGATGAAAAATCATGTAACTTGAGTCAAAGAAAATGAAAATCATTTCAACCAATCTGGTTTTGGGTTGAATCTCGAGATCGATTTGTGTAAAGACTTCAGGCTTTCGGATTTATTTCGCGATTGTTGGTCTAAATCTGATAGCATTTGATCAAGTTCATAACATTTGGTGAATTGACAATTAAAGATAATTCAATCTTGACTTTTTCTTGAAGATGTTTGGTTATGAACGTTTAAGAGTCGGTTGACTTTAACATTTTATTTGGTTCAATTTTTGCACCAATATTTGAATCTGATTACAGTGATTAGGGAATTAATGATTTTTATTGATTTTATATTAAATTTTGTGTCCATTTAATGGAATTATTGAGATTTTGTTAAAAGAGGATTGTCAAGGTTAAAAGTCAATCAAAGATTAACATTGAACATTTGATTTTCCCTTGATTTTCATGTGTTTTTTTCAGTTAAACATCACTGGAACCTCAGTTGGATATCTTTGACTTGTTTCTCATCTTCAACCTCTTCTCATCATGATCATCCTGTATCACTTGAATATCTTTACATATGGATAAATTATACACTGACAGAATTAAAGTCGTGCCAAGTCAAAGGTGGCTGTTTAATCAAACCTCAATCTTTCAGCTCAACATGATACTCATCCATCTATCTAACAGATAGAGTAATGAACACAGAGAGACTCACCCATTACCATTATTATATTATTGTTATTATAATCATTCTCATTGCTATTCCCATTTTCATGATAAAAATACTACCAACAACAAAGCAACTTAACAATGAAACTCTTTTTTTTGCTTCATCTTCACATTTTTTCCTCTCAATCTCATCATTCTTTTAATCATTTCTTTTCATCTTTTTTTACTACAACATTACTATTTGATTCATCACTTTATTGACCATGATTGAGTGCATCAATCCATTCAAATTTATTAATTATTGTTATTCCTCCAACAATCGATTGTAACAGATCATTGCTTCAACTTTATCAACAGTTATCAGGGAAACCCAAAAGTCTTTCTTGACTTCCAAATACTAAAATTTGATACAATTTTTTCCATTTTTTATAAAATTTTTAATATTTGCTCTTCAATTTGCACCTAATTTCATGAACATTGATTAACACTCAATGTAAGCTCATAGAGGGTGAACATGTTTGATCTGATTTGGTCTGCATTTGCATTTATTTATATCTTATTTTGATTTTGTTTATTATTCTTGTTGGGTTTTCATTGAAGATTGAATGTAAATGGATATCGAATGATTGTGAATGTAAAGGTGGCAAAGGAACACCTTTTTTAATGGAAATGGCCTGAGGTAAGTCTAATAGAGTATAATGAGACTCTTTTCGCTTCTTTTTTCGCCATTTCTTCTGTTCTTTCAACTCTAATCTCGCTCATCTTGACGCTGATCGTGCTTGACAAGATTGGCCAAAAAAGAAACAAAAAAAATCATAAATAAAGTGAAGATAAATGCTCTTCTTTTAACCTTTGCTTTTTCACCTTATCTTTTTTTCGCCATCTTTTTCCTTCTTCTCAGTGTCATTTTTAGCTTCTCTGTGGTTCCAGGTTTCGCTTAATTTTGTGCCGCAATTTGCTTCACTTGAACAAATCATAAATTCATCAAAATTAATGATCGTAAATGATGTTAAACGTTACTAATCTGGTAAAATGATAAACACCTAAAAAGAGATGTTGAACCAGAATCTATTTGTAATTGACTTTGGACATGAAAGCAAAGTCACTTTTTAATATTCAAAGAGTAACTCTTATCATCTGGTGATTCTGATTGTAAGCTGTTGCAGGAAACTTTACTCAGTCTTTTCATTCTTGTGTAAATTTATGCATCTCAAATCAGATCATTATTTTGCTAATTAAAATGAGGTAAAAGAAACGGTTTTCACTAGAATTAATTACACATTGATTATAGAATTGAACAAAAACTACAAAAGCATCATCCAAACCCTTAAAGGTAAATGAAAATTATCCAATTGCAATTAAACCCAATTCAAGTGGTTAAACAATTTTCAAATTAAATTCTTGACTGTAACCTTTTTAAAACATTAATCTCCTATTTGATTGACCCTTTTCCCGTTCAATACAATTTGAATTAATTGTTGCAACAATCAAAGTCTCCCATGAAAATGAAATGCTAGATTGATGTGAACCATCACACAATTTAAATTGTTTTATCACTTTACCTTTATATCATAAATTGCTTCATCTTTACAACTAATTAGCTTGAAACCTTGCGGCAATTTCAATTGAATATGTAAACTATTATTTCCATTTGAAATTAATCTAATTACATATAAAATATAAGATTGTTGCAGTTGTAAGAATGATTCCAATTAAATGAACAGTTTTCAAACAAAAATTGAAATGCGATTCGACTTTTTTTAGGTTAACCATTTGGTTATAATTGTTTCAAATGGCTTTGATTATGGCTACAGTTTCGAGGGTATTTAAGGTAACTAAAACAATTGAATCGACATCAATATAAATCATCTGATAACACTCAAAGACATTGCCATTAGCCTTCTTTGGTTTCCTTTTTCATTGTTTATTGAACTTTTTTTTTCTCAATCCATTTTGACACTTAAAAACAAGACAACTTAAATGTCAACTAATATTGTCTTTTAAATCAATCAATCGTAATTTGTTGTTTAATTTAATTGGTTGACGTTTTGTTTTTCACCAAATGCTTGGACTAAAGATTTAGATGGAGATTCCTGGTTCACAGTAAGTCTCATTGTATCTTGCTCATCATCTTATTACTGTTGTTGTTGACTCAATTTTACCCCAAAAAAAGGACCCAAATTATGTAACATCATATCCATTTATCTCTCAATTTATTACTTTTGACTCTTCTTCTTGTGTTTTCATTGTTTGTCCTGCATTTGATTGCTGTCTTTAAATCAAAAGCTTTTAACTTAATGAACCATCTAAAAAGCTTAACCAGTTAACAACAGTTAATAACAATGAGAGTAACAAATATTAACAACAATCAAGATGAGTTATTTTGGGTTTAGAGGGAAATGAATTTTCATTTTCACCAGGTTAAAGATTCTGTTGATTCTGGGTAAAATGGATTGATCAAGATGATCCAGTCTGAGTTGGATTTAAGGTAATTTCAATTGGTTTCAACCTATTGAATTGTGTTTTCCTTGATGGCTAAGTAAACAAACCCTTAACCAGCATAGAAACCGTTGACCAGAGCAAATTGTTTCTCATTTTAGTTTCTGGTTTAACCCTGATTTTGGTTCAACAAGAATCATTATTCAATGATTGATCAAACTAGAAGAAGGTTGTTATTTTATATGATTGTGAACACAAGTATAAAATAAGGTAAAAAAAATGTTATCCAAAATGACCTGAGGAGAAAGGCGTAAATAAAATAAGTGAAAATCGATTAATGGTTAGCTTTTTTTTGCGTTCTTGTGAATAAATATAAAAAATGGTTCCTTTTTCCTCTATTTTCAACATTTCAATTTCATTTGATTTCAGTTGTTTGTTCATCTTTCAATCAGTTTTAATAGTTTACTGGTCCAATGGATACAGCCTATTGAACATTAAAAATGATACAAAAAACTGGATTTAATGTTTTATCAAAAATCCCTTTTTCACAATGTTAATATTTAATATCATGTTTGTATTATTTATTTAATGTCTGCTAAATAAATTGGACAATGAATATACAATTTTTATTGTCTCGTTCATTTCATTTGCAATTTAACATTACATTTATCGTGGAAACTGTCCGTTGTTTATTTCAATGTTTACCACTCAATTTAGCAATTTGCTTGGAGTTTAGATGGTCAGACATTTATGATCAACTCTGATCGTAATTTAATTTAATTCATTATTTTGAAATGTTGATGTTAAACTGGTAAAGTTGTTTGATGAAACCTTTGTGAAGCTATTGGCGCTATCTGGAAGGTAAAAAGATAAACAGTCAGGGAAATAGATATAAATACAAAATGTAAGCAAAATAAAAAACAAATAATGGAAATAAAATTAAGTTAGTTTGTAAAATAAATGTCGATTGTTTATTAAAATTTCAACGATTATAGAAATATTTTGAGTTTATAAAAAGTTTGCCTTTTCACCAGGTTAAAGATTCTGTTGATCTTTGTTCTGAAGATCGCTGCATGATTGCTTCTTTTTCACAAAGAACCACGAATTTGCGAAACAAACCAATTGATTGGGCCAAATCTGTTTTTGCATAACTTTCCTTGTTATCCTTTTCTTCAGGTTGTAATGCGTCGTGAGCATCTATTTGGCTCAACAGTTGATCGATAGTTGGGACTGTGAATGGGTCGAATTTTTTTATGTTTGCAATGTCAACGGGAACACAAACTCGATGGGTTTTAGGGTGAACGCAAAATGGAGCTTTCAGTAAATGGTTTATTCCTCGACTTACATTCACATCAAGTCGTGGGTAGCACAATTGAAGTTTTATTTCGTCAAGGAAATATCTTGCATGAGTTCTTGTATAATTTCTTTCTTTCACATGAAGTTCAACCGCTTTTTCCAAGCATTTCCACCGCTCTAAGCCAGTACGATGTGGGGTTTTCAAAACTTTGTTTCTTAAACTTGTTTTAAGTTCAGGATCTGTGCAAAGATCAACTATTTTTGAAGCACTTTCAACTGTATCGAAAATTTTTTGATCCTTTACCATGAAATCTTCAAATTCCTTCTCAATAATATCCAGAGCTCGTGTAATACTTGGATGAAGATTTTTGTTGGCAGGCAGAGTAACCCTTTTGCTCTTGAATTCACCACCTTCAATGAGAGATAAATAATCGACTATGGCTGATCTTGCTTCAGTGGTTAATCTTCTAGCTCGCTTGTCACAAATCCAACCATGAATACCTCGACGACCAGAATAAACCCAAAGAATATTTTTGAAACCAAAATCCTCGATTAGAGCAGCATTCAAAATCTTGGCAGCAATGACTATAAATCTCCAACAATTTTTGCAAATTTCTGGACCTTTACAACAAGTTCTTATGTCGTCATAATCGTCCATATCAATATCAAAAATCAATTCTCTTTCAAGTGGTATCAAAACATCCATAGTTTTCCGATTATCCCGAGGCTCTTTATTAAACACCGCACCAATATCAATTTTAACGGGAAGTTTGGACAGAAGGGCTTTGACCAGTTCAGTATCATCTGGGAAACTTTGATATCGCAAATAGATGTCTCCGGCCAAAGTGAAGGAAAGTTCACGTCTCTTGAAATAGGTCTCATCAGCTGTAAATGATAAAATACATTAGTAAACAGGTATCATTAGCTCATTATTAACATTTAACAAAATACTTACATTCGCTGTAACTTAACCACCTAACAAAGAGTTTACTTGGGAAAAGTATTTTGTAGTATAAAGGTAACATATCGAGCGCATCATTGCCCATTTTGAATTCGATTTTAAAACAGTAAATAATTAAGTAAACAGATCACAAAATGAAAATAAATTGATGATTAAATGCAGTGGTTGTTTCAATTGTTTACCGCCAAAAGCTATTGATGTAAGATCACATCACCATGGTGATTACTCAAATATTTCATATGTGCTACCATCTGGTGTGATTCTTCCGCTAAGGCGACATCTTGGGAGAGACATCTTGTTTAATTTTACAGACAACAAAGTAAATTGATGTTGATGTTTTTTTCAAAATTATTTAAATTTAAAAGTGATTTATTAAATTAATGCGAGTTCGGGATATGAATTCCAACCGACCGTCTATTGGATCTTGGATTGGTAATCCAATACAAAATCCTAATTTACTTCAAGTACCATTACCTGGTCCAATACAAGCGCCAGTTCAAGCTCCATTGTCGGGTCAATTAACTGATCCTGGTTCCCATACAACCGTGCTTACTGGTCCTAATCGTAATCCTGGAGCTCTTCATATACAAACTATCCCAGCTAGATCATCAGGTCAGTCTCTGACAGTTACCCCAACTGATCTAAATGCTCCATTGAGACCCAACATTGAAATCATTCAAGAGCCAATAAAGACAACCTTAACAGTTCACACCGCACCAGCCCATGGACATCAAGTACATATTTCATCAACACCTCAACCCCATCATAATAGCTCTTCAATATCAGCTAATCCCCAATCGGTAGCTGTTGCCAGTGCTGTAGCCACAAGTATTGGAATTGGAGGTGCTGCATCTACTGCTGGTGTAAGTGGTGATGCTAGCAATAGGACAACCACTGTTTCCGCAACGAGCCACCAATCTCAACAACAGTTTCAAAGGTTAAAAGTAGAAGATGCTCTATCTTATTTGGATCAAGTTAAATTTAAATTCAATAACCAACCTCAAGTTTACAATGATTTTCTGGATATAATGAAAGAATTTAAATCACAAAGTATAGATACTCCTGGAGTTATTCAACGAGTATCTCATCTGTTTCAGGGTCACAACGAACTTATTGTCGGTTTCAACACTTTTCTACCACCTGGTTACAAAATTGAAATGCAGTCAAATGATCAAGTTAATGTTAGCATGCCATCCAGCACCAGCATCCTCATCATTCATAATTCAACTTCTAACTCAGTCACCACTAACCCTCAAATGTTGCATCTTCCCAGTTCTACACCCTCTCAAAATTCAGTCCAAGCTTCTCCACACCATCCTGGTGTTCATTTGACCACCACCAATAATTTACCTGGTCAAATGAATAAAACCATCTACTCTTCTCCATCCTCTTCAACAAACTATCAACACAATCCAAATATCTCTATTTCATCCAGATCTGTTTCGTCTGATTCTCATAATACAACTCTCTCTCACTCATCTGTGGCATCACAACTAACCAACGTTCCGGCTACTCCACCTATTGCTCCAAGTTCGCGAACAGTATCAATGCCAGTTAATGTACCACCATCTGCAAGTATAGTAGGGTCTATGGGAACTGGTCCTGGTCCAGGTATCTCAGGAAGTGGTGGTGGTGGTGGGGGTAATAACAATAGTTCTAATCTGAGTTCTTCGTGTGCCCCTGGCACTGGTGGAGATGCCAATTCTAGTAGTGCTCAACCTGTAGAGTTTAATCATGCTATAAATTACGTGAACAAGATAAAGAATCGTTTCCAGGGTCAACCAGAAGTTTACAAACAATTTTTGGAGATCTTACATGCCTATCAAAAAGAGCAAAAGTGTCTAAAAGAAGGAATCAAACCCGATTCGAAACCTCTCAATGAAAGTCAAGTTTATGCACAAGTTGCTAAACTTTTTCAAAATCAAGAAGATCTTCTTCAAGAGTTTGGCCAATTTTTACCTGATGCCAATGCTGCTGCTGTAAGCTCAAGTAACTCTGTTTTTCCTGGTGTCTCCCAAGGTGTTAGTTCTGGCTTGCATCATAACTCATCAGCTGGTTCTGCCATATCTACAGCCATCTCTGCAGCTCATCATGTTGACAATCTCGCTGCCGCTCACCGTGCAGCTACTAATGATCACGGTGCTATTGTGAAAAAACCTTTGGCTCGACCCGGTGGAACTGTTCTTGGGTCCAATATCACTACATCTATGGGTATTCAAATAAGGAGACAGCAGGCGAGTGTACAATCTATGAATAAGCCCAAGATGACCTCCTTACGAGATGTCAGCTTAGCCGAAGCTGGAAAATATGGTAGCCTAAATGAATATGCATATTTTGATAAGGTCCGTAAAGCTCTGAGAAGTCAAGAAGTGTATGAAAACTTTTTACGTTGCTTGTTTCTCTATAATCATGAAATTGTATCTCGTAATGAGCTCGTTTTGTTGGTCACACCGTTTTTGGGCAAATTTCCTGAATTATTGAAATATTTCAAAGATTTTCTGGGCTACAAAGATGGTACTTCCAATGCAAACAGCTATTCCAACTTTTCTATGTCTTCTACGAATAACAATAATATGTTTATGGAAGGATTGTCGCAGCGAGTGGTTGGTATCAGAGAAAGAGATAGAGAAAGATTGAATCAAGAAGGGTCAGGTATGGAAATTGATTACGCTACCTGCAAAAGATATGGTGCATCATATCGAGCATTACCCAAAAACTATATTCAACCCGAGTGTTCTGGTAGAACACCATTGTGTAAAGAAGTTTTAAATGATACTTGGGTATCATTTCCCTCTTGGTCTGAAGATTCTACTTTTGTTACTTCTAAGAAAACTCAATATGAAGAATTTATTTATCGTTGTGAAGATGAACGTTTTGAGTTGGATGTTGTTATTGAAACTAATTTGTCGACGATCCGAGTATTGGAAGCTGTTCAAAAAAGGTTAAGTCGCATGACGCCTGATGAAAGAAATAAATTCAAGTTAGACGATTGTCTTGGTGGTACTTCGGCCATTATTCATCAACGTTCCATTCGAAGGATTTATGGAGATAAAGCTCCTGAAATTATTGAAGGACTGAAAAAGAACCCGAATATAGCTGTACCTCTCGTTTTGAGGCGATTAAAAAACAAAGAAGAAGAATGGAAAGAAGCTCAGAAACAATTTAACAAGATTTGGCGCGAGCAAAGTGAAAAATATTACCTAAAATCTCTGGATCATCAAGGTATTTCATTTAAGCAGAATGACATCAAATATTTGCGTTCCAAAAGTTTGTTAAACGAGATTGAGACTTTTTATGAGGAAAGGCATGAACAAAATGAGGAAAACATTGCTGCTGCTGGAGAAGGAACTGGCAATAACAATAATAATGGTCAGAATATTGCTTCTGGACCTCATATGACATTAACTTACAAAAACAAAGCCATGATCGAAGAAGCATGTAATCTAATTATCCACCACGTGAAAAGACAAACCTCCATTCACAAAGAAGATAAGCAAAAAATAAAGCAGCTATTGAAGCATTTTATACCTGATCTTTTTGCCACCCAAAGAGGAGATTTAAGTGATGATGAATTGGAAGACTTTGAGATGGACAAAAAGATTGACACTTTTAATGATAATCGACCCAATAAGGATAACACGAGTACCATTTGTATACCAGTTAATCTTCCCACTGTTAAAGATTGTAAAACTAAATGTGATGGAGATGTTACCATTGTTACCTCAGTGAATCCGTTGACTACCGAGAGTGGACAGTGTGTTAATGGTAATAACTCTAGTGGTGGTCAAGCTAAAAACGTAAATCCTATGTTGAATAACGATCCCGATGATAGTTATGCATTATTCTTTGTCAATAGCTATTGGTATCTATTTTTCCGACTTCATTTTATTTTATGCGATCGATTGGCTCAAATGCATGAAAGAGCCATGATTTTGATTGCAGAAGAAGAAAAAGAAAAAACTCTGAGAAAAGAATCAACTGCTGCAGCTCTCAGATTGAAACCTAAAAGTAAGTAATAATTTTGATAACAAATTCACAGCTCATCAACTCTTCAACTTCACGTTTTAGTCCTTTTACGCGGGAGAGAAACAAGTGAGGTTGAATGCTGCTGATGTGTTGCTTTTATTGTTGTTTGATTCTTTAATAATTCAGAAATGATAATATTTATCAGTTTTCCTCACAGATGATTACGAGGTAGAGGAGTATTTCCCTGCTCTCATTGATATGGTGAAACAAGTTTTGGATGGTAATTTGGATTTTAATCAATTCGAAGATCAACTAAGAGAAATGTTTGGAATTCATGCCTACATAGCTTTCACTTTAGATAAAGTTGTACAAAATATAGTTAGGCAGTTACAACATATTGTTGGCGATGAAGCATGTATTCAGTGTACCGAAATGTTCGTCGAGGAAAGCAAAAATGGTGCCACCGGTGGACCCTGTGCATCTCATCATTTACGTGCTAATGCAGAAGCATTGTATCAAAAGAAGGCTGAACAACTTGTTGGAGAAGAAAACTGTTACAAAATAATTATCTATAAAGGTGAAGGTAAAGTTACAATTGAGTTAATTGTAACAGATTCAGTTGAAAGCGAAGATGGCGGTGAGGTTGAAAAGTGGTCGGAATATGTTGAAAAATATGTTAAAGAAGTAGAAAATGAAATAAGCGATGAGCTTAAAGAAAGGTTATCCCGTAAACCTGTTTTTTTACCCCGAAATATCCGCATGTGGAGGTACAAGGCTAAAGAGAAAGAAGAAAGAGCTAATGAATTAAAAGGAGATTTGAACAGTGGTCTTCAAGTTGTCGATGATACTCAATGTAAATTTAATGTAAACTCATATAAAATGGTTTTTGTTGTACAAAGTGAAAGTTATCTGTGCAAAAGAAATGCATTAACGAAAGCTCGTAAGGTAAGCAAATCAACTTTTCTTGTCTAATAATAATTTCCACTCATTTAATTGCAAAATGTCTGATAACATTTACTTTTTTTCTTATATCTTTTTAGACACATAAAAAAGTTTCGAGAAGACTTCATGCCAAGTTTAATCAATTTCATCAAAATTGGGTTGAAAAAGAAGTCACCAATGAACAACGAGACGAATGTGAAGACTGGTTAATGGGCCATATCTATGATGATGAAGATGAAGATGTAATTATGAAAAGTGATGGAATCGAAGAGACTCCAGTCGAGGAAAGTCCGATTGAAAATAAAACAAAATTAGATAGTTTAGATTCATTAGCTACGGGTACAACAACAACATCAACTACATCTATATCAACAATAACTACTCCAACAGCAACTACAACGATTAAGCCAACTTCATCTTCTTTGGCCACTATTGTAACACCAATAGTAGTAGGAAGTACAGCAATAACAATTACGACAACAACTTTAACAACACCAGTAACAACATCAACAATATCAACGTTGCCACCTCCACAACCACCAACAACAACAACCACAACAGCAACGTTAATAACGACTGTACCTCCACCGCCATCGATGCCACAAAAACCGGCCAATGAACCATTTAAGAGAAAAACTCGGCGCTTACTGTTCGATAATCCAAATAACAGACCTTACAGACCCTTTTGTAAATATTCAACTCAATGTAAATAGATAAGGATAACACGCAACATCCATATATACATGCACAGTAACATCTCTCACCTTCTTCTGAAATACAAATCAAAGCAACTTGATCTTTATTCAGAAGAAGATTTTTTGTCTTGAAAAATGAATCATTTTTGTTCAAAAACGGTTGATATTTATCCTCTCTTTATTGCTCGCGTTCATTTTGTCCACCTTCAATCCTCCTGAATCCCAACCCTTTATTGTATCCAGAGCTCTGCGTTTCTTCACAATTTTTTTCGTGTTTATTATTCCTCAAAAATTTGAAGAAACTCATCTAATTTATTAAAGTCAATTGCAAAATATATATAATTAAAATACATGTATCTCATCAATTTGATTATCAATTAATCACTCCCTTAACTACTGTAAACTATCAACAGTACAATCAAAATTTTAGCCATTTTTTTCTAATGAAATAACAATAGTAATATTATTAATAGAATGTAAAATTCGCTTTTTCTTTGAACAAAATTTTTTTAAGTCAATGCCTGCAAGCTTGATTACAGTTAACAAGTAAGCTTTTATTTTGACAATAAACAATTTTCAAACATTTAGGAAATTCACTTACTGACAGAGTCCTTTCTTAAGTAAGTCCATTCTTTAATCGAGATGGTGACTTAATAAGTCCATAGTAAGAAATATTAACGATTAAGCTTCAATTATTTTAAACAATGAACATGAAAACATCTTCAAAATTTTAAGTACGCTGAATCGATCTAGAAATGATCAACAGTCAACAACTAAGAAAAGAAGCCAGTAATGAAAATTTCATTGTGATTTATTATGGAATTCAAATCGGAAAGTTTATTGTGAAAATCACATTAAGTTAATTCGTTCATTCTTTAAATACAGATATTTAACCTGCAGATCTTAGGTAAAGTGGTCGTGGGCCAAATCTTATATGATGTACTGTAGCTAGTATCCTTTCCTTCTCATCACATCGCACTCCAAAATATTGTTTAATGTTGAACTTTCTGAAAATGATGTCCGCTCCAAGACAAAGATATCTTCTCAATGGTAAGATCAGCGGCGTAACTTTTTCATTCAATTCATCGTTATTAACAATATCTTTTAGTCTTTTGAAGTAAGCTTCATTGTGCTGGTGTTGACAGAAATCATAAGTGCAGACTCCTTCAGGAATACTGTCTTCCGCTACTAGCTTGAAATCCATTAAAATACGTTTGTATTTTTCCCATTCAAATCTTAAACAAAATGTGAGACGAAAACATTCGCCATCACGAATGCGTGCTTCACTGATATCTCGCCTACCTTGGATCCTGGAGACGTCCGAATCAAGATTGTAAATGAGTAAATATAAAAAGCAATTGATTAGTATGAATCTTATGACAGGTAATTTCAATTAATTACACAAATGTAACATTACCCTATCTGATTGACACAGCAAAAACTATCGGGTAGTGTAGTAGGGTAAGGTCGCACCAGGCTAAGAGATTTTGTATATCTATTTGGCACTCCAGTTATTGATTCCAGCTATAAATGTATAAATAATGAGTTATTGTCCAGAGACCAAATGATAAACTTTACTTACTTGATCAAATACTTGTTGGTATTTGTACTCATATCTTTTATCATTCCAATCAATGACTATTTCATGATATTCATCTAAATGTTTCACTTTGAATGTAGCTGAATAAAATGAAAGGTAAAGTGTGAATTGTCTTAAATTCATCATTAAAATAAAACTTACTTTTATCAAAATTGTTATCCTGTTCTGCCATTTCAATAAGTATTAGTATAAATATGGTTTTGAACTGAGCACCATGAAAAAGACGTAAGAAGAAAATGTCTTTAGCTCAAAGTAAACCTGACAATTATTGAAAAAACTTTTGGACTTGAAAAACTACCAGATTATTCGGCAAACAAGTGTCGACCTGAGCCAAAGCGCTCTTTTCAAACCAAACCGAAATATTCATTGCTGTAATTCATTGTTCCTCTTCTTCTGAAATACACATCAAAGCAACTTGATTTTTATTTAAAATAAAGATTTTTTTGTCTCGAAAAATGAATCATTTTCTGTTGAAAACGTTGATCCTCTCTGTATTCTCGCGTTCATTTGTCAAGTCAATGCATGGAAGCTTGATCACAGTTAACAATTTTTTCAATTTTATTTTGACAATAAACATTGTGAATAATAAACTTAATGTATGGCACATAAATACTAACAATTTTCAAAGATAACAATCAAACTTTCATTTCGGGGTTCATTAAGAGCACATTTCTATCATTATTGGGCTCACTTTCCTTGATTATCTCAGCTGGAGGTTGACCCCAGAAAGGTTCACCTCGGTTGATTATTTTCACAGTTTGCTTCGAGTTTGATTTACGACAACGTCTTGTATCCTTGTATTTACAAAAATCTCGGCCAAATGCTTTTAGATAACCATAACCCTTTTCCCTGTTGAAAGTACCATCAGGCTTATAAGCATATTCAATACCATAACCATAGCCATAATAGTTCCAAGGACCGGTACCATAAAGATGTTTTGGATCGTGTTCAGCCCGATGATCATACATTTTAACCCTCACAGGTCCCGAGTTGACAACGGGAACATCATGGATAACCATAAAGATGACAAATAACCAACAAATCAACTCCAAACTAGTCATTGTTATTCAATCCATGGATAAATTGGACACAAAATAAAAAGTGAAATAGTAAAAGTAAGAGAAATGTTGAAAACTAATGAATCACAACACAAGTCAATATCCAAATCACTTGGATCACTTCAATTTAACCAACATTTTGATTCTCATAATTTGAACATATCAATACAAATCAATACTTAGCAGCATAACATATCATAACTGAAACCAGTTTGTACCTTTTTTACCTTCTGCAAACAGTCAACGGAAGTTTAACTTGTCATAATAAATTTTTTGGTGATTCTAATCAACTCGTACCTTTACGTTCTCCTCCCTTCTTTCCTTCGTCTTCTTCGTCTTCCTCCCTTCCCTCATGTATCTTTAACTGTATCTCAAGTAAACCGTCAATCATCGACAATCAAAACATGCAACTAACATAAATTACCATTTACATGTAATTACTAATACTGTTGAAGCATTTTTTACTCACCTCACAACCACTTTATTGTTGTTCATTTTCAATACTGTTTTTTTATTACTTCATTCTTGCTCGATCCATTCATTTGAATAATTTTGATCCTAATTGCTTTTGATAGTTGGCCAAGCAGCAAGTGAAAAATAATAGTTTTAGGTTGACCAGCTAAACAAATGACAATTTCATTAATTTGATGGTTAAGGTTCTCGATTTTACAAAAAGATTTGCTTCTATTGTTTGGCTCATTTTCAATAATGGTTTAACCTTAACTTTATGAAACATTTTTTTGTTCAGCTTATTTGATCTTAGCAGATAATTGTGTTAACAATTCAAACAAAGAAAGGTGGTCTAAATTTCATTACAGTTTATTTGATTATATCGCCAAACAAATGGACACCGAGAGAAGTTTAATGTTGATTTGGGGTCGTTTGATAATAATAACTTTCAATTATTTACAATTTAATCTACGGATGAATGGTTAATCGAAACTTTAAATCTTTAAGTAAAATCGGCTAAATTTTAAGCCAGACTTAGTTCATTATTCAATCGAAATGGCGACTAGTTTAAAGTGACAAGAAATCAACGAACGATTGAGTTTCAATAATTTAAAAAAATGAACTCAAACCATGAACAAAATTTTGAAGACTTTACAAAGTTCGGTTAAAGAGGACGCTGAATCACTGATATCTTGCTTACCTTGGATCCTAGAGATGTCCAAATCAAGATTGTAAATAATATGATCACGAAGCAATTAGTTAGTATGCATCTTATGACAATTTTTCAATTGATTATGTAACATTGCCTTAACTGAACAACAATTTTCGCCGTGCTGACTTTCAAGTTATAAAGTCTTGGAATCTTTTTAAGTTATTTGTCCATTTCTCAAAATGATTAAAACTCAAATGGACTGTTGACAAAAATGATAAGTGCAAGCTCCTTCAAGAATGCTGTCTTCAGCTATTAGTCTGTAATTCATACAAATACGGTTGTATTTATCCAATTCAAATCTTAACTAAATGTAATGAACTGAATGTTATTCACCATAATGAAATTCAAGGAGGAAAAGTTTATTGAGAAAATCACATTTAGTTCATTTGTTAATTCGTTGAATACAGATATTTAACCTCGAGTTCTTAGATAAAGATAATCTTGACGTTCATCACCATTCTCTTCAATTTCTTCTCTTCGATACTCAACACAAATTAAATGAAAATATTGTTGAATATTGAATTCTCTGAAAATAGTATCCGCTTCCGAAAACAAATGTCTTTCCAGCAATGACTGGACAAGTGGCGCAATTTTCGCATTCAATTCATCATTGCAAACGAGATCTATCAACCTTTTAAAGTGACTTTCAGTGCATTGATATTGACAGAAATCTCGACTGCAGACTCCTCTAGTAACGTAACTTTCTCTTACTAGACCATAGGCCATACTTATACGTTTGGAAACAAAAGGATTATAATAAGCACAATATTTGAGGTGAAAACGGTCACCATCGCGGATAATTTGCCTATGCATATTACTGAAGCGAGGATCATTGTGAAAATTCGGTAACAAATCAGGAGTGTACCTATGAAAAAAAGATAAGAAACAATTTATATATTACATCCTAAGCTAAAAGATTTAAAAAAGTGAAATGTAAGATTACGCTTTCCGGTTGATGCAGTCCAATGACAAGATACGGGGCAAGTTAACTTCGTCGGGTCTTGGTATATGAACACTACTTGTGTATCTACTTGGTA
The DNA here is from genome assembly GCF_039701765.1 of Tetranychus urticae. Lineage (NCBI taxonomy): Eukaryota > Metazoa > Arthropoda > Arachnida > Trombidiformes > Tetranychidae > Tetranychus > Tetranychus urticae. The sequence goes on from NC_142958.1 coordinate 9,486,674, forward strand.
CTCCAGTTATCGATTCCAACTATAAATGTATAACAAAATGAGTTATTGTCCAAAGACCAAATGAGTAACTATACTTACCTGTTCAAATATTTGTTGGAATTTGTCTACATATCTATCATCGTTCCAATTAATGACTATGTCATGATATTCATCTAAATGCTTCACTTTGAAAGTAACTGAGTAAAATGAAAGGTAAAGATTGAATTAGTTTGGAATCATAAATAAAATGGAACTTACTTTAGTCAGAATTATTTTGAATTGCAGATAAAATCAACTTACTTTTATCCTGTTTTGGCATTTTAACAAATATCAATAGCAATATGTGTCTGAATTGGAAAATAGGAAATAAGTGAAGTTAAAACTAAAATACAAAAAAGTTTTGATCAAATGTTGATGTTGAATAAAACACTATTGGTCGAAAAAAGTTTTCACCTGAATCAAAGCGCTCTTTTCAAACAAAGCATAAAACACTAAAATTGTAAATCTATTGTATTTGAGTTTATAAGTTATGTTGTCTATTATTCAGTCAGTCAGATTGTTCATCCTTAATGGACTGGACGTTATGAGGTTAAAAAATTATCACAGTGATGATGCTTTTAAAAAATATAAATTGTCGACTCCGGTATGAAATAATTTTTGTGGAAAGTAGCCGAAAGTGGGAAGCGAGAGTGAGCCGACGGCTACTTCTACAGCCGTTTGCTTCTCTTTCAAGTCCAAACTTTTTTGAATTTTTGTCAGTTTTACTCAAGATTTCGCTTCTCCACGTGTTCAGTGTTTCCTAGTTCAGACACAGATTGATAACGATACTTGTTAAAATGGCAGAACAGAATAACAATTCTAATAGAAGTAAGTTTCATTTTATTTATGGATTTAAAATAATCCTCTCTCTGTCTTTCATTTTATTTAGTTACTTTCAAAGTGAAGCATTTGGATGAATATCATGACATAGTCATTGATGTGAATGCTGACAGATATAAATACAAACACCAGCAACAGCCAATATTTGAACAGGTTAGTAAAGTTCTACATTCCATCTTTGACTCATCGTAATAACTCATCATTATCTATAAATTTATAGCTGGAATCAATAACTGGAGTACCAAGTAGATATACAACTGATGTTATTTTTCATAGAAACCTTTACCCTTCCAACGCTCCTGTTGCTCTTTGGGCTCCGATGGACTTTTACAACCAAAAAGCGTAATACAACATTTCACTAATTGATATCATTTATCATAATATCTTGATTAATTAATTTCTCTCAACTTTTTTTCTTAGATTCGTTCCTAATTCGGTTATGGGATACGGTGAAAATCAAGATATCTCCAAGGTAAACCTTCGTGATGGTGAGCGCTTTCATATCCAATATTATGCTCATTATGACCACTATATTTGTAAACGTATAAGTTTTCGGTATGTGCTAGTAGCAGAAAGAGATGTTCCTGAAGAAGGCTGCAATCGACATCTCTGTCAATATCAATGCACTGCTAGTTACTTTAAAAAGTTGAAAGATCTCGTTTGTAATGATGCATTGAATGAGAAAATTGACCAGCTTGTCTTACCATTACTTGACCACTATTTGCCTGAGGAAGAGGAGAAGATCTTCAGTGAGTTCAATATTAAACAATATTTATATCCAGCTTGTTTAGGTTATTTTGATTCACGACAGTCTCGTTTTGCCCGCCGATTTCAAGTTTATCTAAGAACCCGAGGTTAAATATCTGTATTTAAAGGATAAATGAATGTAATTTTCCTCAGTAAACTTTTCTTGTTTCAAGGTAAATAAAAAGAATGAAATCTCGACAATGTTTAAAAAATTTACTTGTTCCATGAGCTAAATCACAATTTATAGGGATCTTACAAACATATGGATGATAAGTAAATTAAGTAAATTGTTTATTACATATTTTTGGAAACAGTTTAACAATTGAAAAATAAAGGTTATTATTTACACCGTTTTAAATGTTTGTGAATTTAATAATCGTTTGCATTTTCTGATGAGACTAAATCATTAATTTTAACATCTTGTTCTTCTGCCCATTGTAAAACATCATCGATAACCACTAGTGCGTCAGAAATCAGTTCTTCTCAGTTGATGTTGAACGGCAAAACTTGACCAAACTATATTCATCGAGCTGATTGGAAAATAAAATAAAAATCCATTAATCGTTTGATGAAAATTGGACCATAAATAGTTTGAATCTAGACAATAAATTGAAAATATCTAGAGTTTAACAAAAACAACAATTTTCGCCGTGCTGACTTTCAAGTTATAAAGTCTTGGAATCTTTTTAAGTTATTTGTCCATTTCTCAAAATGATTGAAACTCAAGCGGACTGTTGACAAAAATGATAAGTGCAGGCTCCTTCAGGAATGCTGTCTTCAGCTACTAGCTTGAAATCCATTAAAATACGTTTGTATTTTTCCCATTCAAATTTTAAACGAAATGCAATGAACTGAATGTTATTCACCATAATGAAATTCAAGGAGGAAAAGTTTATTGAGAAAATCACATTTAGTTCATTCGTTAATTCGTTGAATACAGATATTTAACCTCGAGTTCTTAGATAAAGATAATCTTGGCGTTCATCACCATTCTCTTCAATTTCTTCTCTTCGATACTCAACACAAATTAAATGAAAATATTGTTGAATATTGAATTCTCTGAAAATAGTATTTGCTTCCGAAAACAAGTGTCTTTCCAGCAATGGCTGGACAAGCGGCGCTATTTTCTTATTCAATTCATCATTACTAACGAGATCTTTCAACCTTTTAAAGTGACTTTCAGTGCATTGATGTTGACAGAAATCTTGACTGCAGACTCCTTCAGTAACGTAACTTTCTCTTACTAGACCATAGTCCATACTTATACGTTTGGAAACGTAATGATAATAATAAGCGCAATATTTGAGGTGAAAACGGTCACCATCACAGATATGCCTACGCATATTACAGAAGCGAGAATCATTCTCAAAATTAGGTAACAAATCAGGAGTGTACCTATGAATAAAGATAAGAAACAATTAAAATATTACATCCTAAGCTAAAAGATTTAAAAAAGTGAAATGTAAGATTACGCTTTCCGGTTGATGCAGCCCAATGCCAAGAGACCAGGAAAGTTAACTTCGTCGGGTCTTGGTATATAAACACTACTTGTGTATCTATTTGGTACGCCAGTTATCGATTCCAACTATAAATGTACAGATAATGAGTTATTGTCCAAAGACCAAATGAGTAACTATACTTACCTGTTCAAATATTTGTTGGAATTTGTCTACATATCTATCATCGTTCCAATCAATAACTATATCGTGATATTCATCTAAATGCTTCACTTTGAAAGTAACTGAGTGAAATGAAAGGTAAAGATTGAATTAGTTTGGAATCATATATAAAATGGAACTTACTTTAGTCAGAATTATTTTGAATTGCAGATAAAATCAACTTACTTTTATCCTGTTTTGGCATTTTAACAAATATCAATAGCAATATGTGTCTGAATTGGAAAATAGGAAATAAGTGAAGTCAAAACTAAAATACAAAAAAGTTTTGATCAAATGTTGATGTTGAATACAACACTATTGGTCGAAAAAAGTTTTCACCTGAATCAAAGCGCTCTTTTCAAACAAAGCATAAAACACTAAAATTGTAAATCTATTGTATTTGAGTTTATAAGTTATGTTGTCTGTTATTCAGTCAGTCAGATTGTTCATCCTTAATGGACTGGACGTTATGTGGTTAAAAAATTATCACAGTGATGACGCTTTTAAAAAATATAAATTGTCGACTCCGGTATGAAATAATTTTTGTGGAAAGTAGCCGAAAGTGGGAAGCGAGAGTGAGCCGACGGTTACTTCTACAGTCGTTTGCTTCTCTTTCAAGTCCAAACTTTTTTGAATTTTTGTCAGTTTTACTCAAGCTTCTCCACGTGTTCAGTGTTTCTTAGTTCAGACACATATTGATAACGATACTTGTTAAAATGGCAGAACAGAATAACAATTCTAATAGAAGTAAGTTAATTTTATTTATGGATTTAAAATAATCCTCTCTCTGTATTTCATTTTATTCAGTTACTTTCAAAGTGAAGCATTTGGATGAATATCATGACATAGTCATTGATGTGAATGCTGACAGATATAAATACAAACACCAGCAACAGCCAATATTTGAACAGGTCAGTAAAGTTCCACATTCTATCTTTGACTCATCGTAATAACTCATCATTATCTATAAATTTATAGCTGGAATCAATAACTGGAGTACCAAGTAGATATACAACTGATGTTATTTTTCATAGAAACATTTACCCTTCCAACGCTCCTAATGCACTTTGGGTTCCGATGGCCTTTTACAACCAAATAGCGTAATACAACATTTCACTAATTGATGTCATTTATCATAATATCTTGATTAATTAATTTTCGTTCAACTTTTTTTCTTAGATTCGTTCCTAATTCGGTTATGGGATACGGTGAAAATCAAGATATCTCCAAGGTAAACCTTCGTGATGGTGAGCGCTTTCATATCCAATATTATGCTCATTATGACCACTTTATTTGTAAACGTATAAGTTTTGGGTATGTGCTAGTAGCAGAAAGAGATGTTCCTGAAGAAGGCTGCAATCGACATCTCTGTCAATATCGTTGCACTCAAAGTTACTTTAAAAAGTTGAAAGATCTCGTTTGTAATGAAGCATTGAATGAGAAAATTAACCAGCTTGTCTTACCATTACTTGACCACTATTTGCCTGAGGAAGAGGAGAAGATCTTCAGTGAGTTCAATATTAAACAATATTTATATCCAGCTTGTTTAGGTTATTTTGATTCACGACAGACTCGTTTTGCCCGCCGATTTCAAGTTTATTTAAGAACCCAAGGTTAAATATCTGTATTTAATGGATAAATGAATATAATTTTCCTCAGTAAACTTTTCTTGTTTCAAAGTGAATAAAAAGAATGAAATCTTGGCAATGTTTTGAAAATTTATTTGTTCCATGAGCTAAATCTCAATTTATAGGGATCTCACAAACATATGGATGATAAGTAAATTAAGTAAATTGTTTATTACATATTTTTGGAATCAGTTTAACAATTGTAAAATAAAGGTTATTATTTACACCGTTTTAAATGTTTGTGAATTTAGTGATTAGGTAACTAATCGTTTGCATTTTCTGTTGGGTCAATATCATCAATTTTAACATCTTGTTCTTCTGCCCATTGTAAAACATCATCGATAAACACTAAAGCGTCAGAAATCAGTTCTTCTTCGTTGATGTTGAACGGCAAAAACTTGACCAAACTATATTCATCGAGCTGATTGGAAAATAAATAAAAATCAATTAATCGTTTGATAAAAATTGGACAATAAATAGTTTGAATCTAGACAATAAATTGAAAATATCTAGAGTTTAACATAAACAACGATTTTCGCCGTGCTGACTTACAAGTTATAAAGTCTTGGAATCTTTTTAAGTTATTTGTCCATTTCTCAAAATGATTAAAACTCAAATGGACTGTTGACAAAAATGATAAGTGCAGGCTCCTTCAGGAATGCTGTCTTCAGCTACTAGCTTGTAGCATATGAAAATACGGTTGTATTTATCCCATTCAAATTTTAACCAAAATGCAATTAACTGAATGTTATTCACCAGAATGAAATTCAAAGAGGAAAAGTTTATTGAGAAAATCACATTTAGTTCATTCGTTAATTCGTTGAATACAGATATTTAACCTCGAGTTCTTAGATAAAGATAATCTTGGCGTTCATCACCATTCTGTTCAATTTCTTCTCTTCGATACTCAACACAAATTAAATGAAAATATTGTTGAATATTGAATTCTCTGAAAATAGTATCCGCTTCCGAAAACAAATTTCTTTCCATTAATGACTGGACAAGCGGCGCAATTTTTGCATTCATTTCATAGTGCATACTTATACGTTTGGAAACTCTATGATCATAATAAACACGATATTTGAGTGAAAACGGTCACCATCATACCGGATAATTTACCTTTGGATATCACTGAAGCGAAAATCGCTGCAAAAATTTGGTAACAAATCAGGAATGTATCTATGAAAAAAAGATAAGAAGCAATGTAGATGTACAGATGCTCAAAAATTCTTAAGCTAGCTTCAGATTAAGGCTTTTCTATTCATTAAACGAAAAATTTACAATTGTTAGTTATTATTGGTGGTATCAGATACATATATCGGATAGAATCTTTGTGTACATATAACCTCAACCGTTCAAAAGTTCTTTTGAAATCAAAGTTTGAATTTTTGTCAGTTTTACTTTGCGTGGAAGATAGTTTCAATTTTTTCTTATTAAGCAGTTAAGAGTCTTAACTTAAGACACAAATTGGCATTGACACTTGTTAAAATGAAAGGACTGAATATAAGTAAGTTTTATTTTATTAAAAGGGTGTTCAATTTGTCCAACTTCCAAACTGGAGGAGCTTAAGCTATGATAACAATGATCCCAATAACAAAAGTAAAGAGTGAAAGGCAAAATGTTGTCTTTTCTTGAGTTATCTTGCTTATAATGTTTTTGATTGTGATTATCATAATTTAAGCCACATCAGTTTGGAAGTAGATACATTGAACATCCTTTATGAATTTAAGATTATTCACACTTAACCTTTCATTTCATTCAGCTACTTTCAAAGTGAAGCATTTAGATGAATATCATGACATAGTCATTGATTGGAATGATAATAGATATGAATATAAATACCAACAATTATTTGAACAGGTAAGTTAAGTCTATTATTCAATATTGAAAAATAACTTATCATTTATACATTTATAGCTGGAATCAATAACTGGAGTACCAAATAGATATATACATGAGCTTGGCTTGGTAAGACCTTACCCTACTACACTACCCGGTATTGTTTGCTACGTCAACGAGGAAAGGTAATGTTACTGTTGCATAATTTTAATTATTTAGCATAAGATGCATACTTATTAATTTTTCTTTACATTATGTATTCAAAATCTTGATTTGAACATCTCCAGGATCCAAGGTATAGATATCCATGGAGCACGTATTCGCAATGGTGAATGTTTTCGTCTCAAATGCTGGTTAAAATTTGAATGGTTTAAATACAACCGTATTTTAATGAATTACAAACTAGTAGCTGAAGACAGCATTCCTGAAGGAGCTTGCACTTATGATTTCTGTCAACACCAGTTCAATGCAACTTACTTTAAAAGACTAAAAGATATTGTTAATAACGATGAATTGAATGCAAAAGTTTCGCAGCTGATCCGATCGTTGAGAAGAATTTCGTATGTAACAGCGGACAACATTTTCAGAAAGTTCAACATTCTACAATATATTTGTGTGCAGTGTGTTGTGTATGAAATGCTGTTTTATGATAGTATTGTCCCACGCCCACTTTACCTGAGGTGTGCAGGTTAAATATCTGTATTTAATAAAAGCACGAATGAACTGGATGTACTTTTTTCCATCATGTCCATAATGTTGCCAAATGAAGGCACGATGAGAGAAATTGAATGACGATTGAATGGCCATAAAATAAGAATCACGTTCAAGTATTTACAATTTTTTCATCCACCGATCCACGAATGATTGATCGAAACTTCAAATCTTAAGTCAGCTCGACTTACTTGTCAGTCTATTATTCAACCGAAATGGCTGCTAAATAAGTCCATCGTGCCAAAAAATTTCATAAGCAATTGAGCTTTAATAATTTTGAGCAATGGCAAAATAACTTGATAAGATTTCCCAGACTTCTGGTCTTAAAAGTCAGCACGGCGAAAAAATGTCCGGTTAAGGTAATGTTACATCATTCATCCGTGAATTAAATTGTAAATAATTGAAAGTTGTCGTATTATCAAACGACCCCAAATCAACATTAAATAACTCTCGGTGTTCATTCGTTTTTGCGATATAATTAAATAAACTGTAATGAAATTTAGATCACCTTTCTTTGTTTAAATTGTTAGCACAATTGTCTGTTAAGATCAATTAAGTTGAACAAAAAATCAAAAAAGCAATGAATTAATATAAATCCTAAGCTGCATGATTTGCTAGAGTGAAATGTGAGATTACGCTTTGAGGTTTTCGCAAAACCATGGAATGACATAAGAAAAGTTAACAGGTCTTGGGACGAAAAAATAGTTATGTATCTACTTGGTACTCCAGTTATTGATTCCAGATATAAATGTATTTCAAAATAAGTTACTGTCCAAAGGCCAAAAGATAGACTTTACTTACCTGTTCAAATAATTGTTGATATTTATATTCATGTCTATCATCATTCCAATCAATGACTATATCATGATATTCATCTAAATGCTTCACTTTGAAAGTAGCTAAATGAAATGACAGGTACTGACCTTCTACAAAAATTAACTTTACGATCATGAAGACTCAGAAAAGAACATTTTATTTCGATTTTAATACTTCCATTTTCATAAGAAAATATTGAAACTTTTGGGTTAACCTTCAGCTTTTACATCTTGTCATTAAAGATGACAGAATAAATGTTTAAAATTTTATTCAAATTATGATGAGCATTTATTTAAGAAGACAATATGAAAACTTGCAGATTCATTATACAAATGAAAGAGAAAGAGTTTGCTAAGAAAAATTACATTAAGTCGATTCGTTGAATACAGATATTTAACCTCGGGTTCTTAGATAAAGATCTCGGTGTTGTTGGTCAATCCATAACGTTCTTGGCCTGCGCTGTTCGACACAATTTATCCTTAAATATTGTTTAATATTGAACTCACTGAAAATCTTGACCGCTTCTGAATACCTCTCACGTATTAATTGACGACGTTCATTCATTAATGGCTCGACAAGCTGAGTAATTTTCTCATTCAATTCATCATTACTAACGAGATCTTTCAACCTTTTAAAGTGACTTTCAGTGCATTGATGTTGACAGAAATCTTGACTGCAGGCTCCTTCAGTAACGTATCTTTCAGCTACTAAAAAATACCCCAAACTTATACGTTTGGAAACTCTATAAGCATACTCAGCATAATATTGGAGGTGATAACGCTCGCCATCACGAATTTTTCGCGGTCGGGTATCATCTTCCCGATAATCATCGCGTGAATAGTTGGGAAAATTCGGTAACAAATCAGGAGTGTACCTATGAAAAAAAGATAAGAAGCAATGAATTAATATAAATCCTGAGCTAAATGATTTAAAAAAGTGAAATGTAGGATTACGCTTTGTGGTTGAAGAAGCCAACTGAAAAGGTACGGGGCAAGTTAACTTCGTCGGGCCATGGTATATAAACACTACTTGTGTATCTAGTTGGTACTCCAGTTATCGACTCAAGCTATAAATGGATATACAATCAGTTACTGTTCAAAGGTTAATTGATAGACTTACCTGTTCAAATACTTGTTGGTACATGTTTGGATATCGACATCTATCCTTAGAACAATCAATGACTATGTCATGATATTCATTCAAATGCTTCACTTTGAAAGTAACTGAGTAAAATGACAGAGAAAGAGTGAATTATCTTAAATTCATCAATAAAACAAAACTTACTTTTATCAGAATTGTTATTATGTTGTGCCATCCCAACTAGTATCAATATGTGTCTAGGAACATGAAACAGTGAAAGGTTTGAACTGAAAGCAAAAGTGGAAGGGACGGAATTGAAAAGGTTTAGAAACAAGCAAAGAGCAATATTATTGGCCGAAAACAAGTTTCAAGACATGATGAACTTATTCTAGTCAGAATTATTTTGAATTGCAGATAAAATGAACTTACTTTTTAATTTTAATTTAACTTATTTAATTACAATTTTAACAGATATCAATATTAATATGTGTCTGAACTGGAAATAAGTGAAGTTAAAACTAAAATAATATAAAAAAGTTTTGAACAAAGGCTGATGGTTAATACAACACTATTGGTCTAAAAAAAGTTTTGACCTGAGCCAAAGCGCTCTTTTCAAACAGAGCATAAAACACTAAAATTGTAAATATTTGAGTCCATGAGTGATGAATGAATGAGCGCATTGCTTTTCGCAATTAGTAAGTATCTTTATTCACTTATAAGTAATTTAGAATGAATAATGTCAAATTTATATTTATTGAATTACAATAGTCAATTATGGTATAATGTATTTATATTGTTCATCCTTAATGGACTGGACGTTATGAGTTTAAAAAATTATCACAGTGATGATGCTTTTAAAAAATATAAAATGTCGACTCCGGTATAAATAATTTTTGTGGAAATGTCATCTTTAAACTCTCAACTCTTGGAGTAGCTTTGGTATCAATTTTGGTTGAATTAGTAACTCAACATACTCAGAGCCGTCAGTTCCTGACTTACATCTAATCAACTTGTGATCAATAAATTCAACGAGTTGAGATCTCAAAGTTCCTTCTGAATTTACATAAAAAGCATCCATACAGTCAAGGTAGAGTTTATTGAATGAGTAGCCTTCGAATCCTTTTTTCCCAGAGTTATCCAACTTGTCTCCTTCATCAGCTTCTTCATCACTCTCGGTTTCAGTATCTTCATTTTTACCTTTAATGGCTCGTTTAGAAGATTTGCTTAATTCACCGTTGCTCAATTGTGTTGAATAGTAATTTAAAATTAGTAGGAAAATTTTTCGAGAATTATCAGGTAAATTGTCGTATACATTTGAAACCGCCATAATAGTAGCAGCAGCAGATCGATGTTTACTGGAACCAGATGTTCTACTGGTACTTAATTGAGCAAAGCTTTTTTCGATGTTATAATCTTGAAATGTTGGACAGTTCAGCCAAACCAAATTTAGTGTAACAGTTTCAGAGCAAGTAAACAGCAATGGTGAGTTTAAATGGTCCACAGAAGTTAAGAGATGAATTTGGGAGGATCTATTCAAAATTTTGTTCACCAATGGTTTAATCTTATTGTGCTTGATACATAGGCGGTCAAATGAATGAATAACCAGGAAAATGGGTTCCTTTAATTTGTCAATCTTTTTCATGATCACATCTTCGTCCATTTTATCACAGTTTAAGGCTTCTCGGAAGGCAGAGAGTATTTTGCGTGGATTAACATCCTCTTTATATCCATAAAAAACAATGACAATATTTTGATTTAAATAACTCGTAATAAATTCATCAATTATGCCCCGTTTCGATCCAACACCATACAGAATCACGTTGTAATTGTTAATTAACAGGGCATGAATTTTTGGACACAAATTTTCTTTGTACAAGTTCAGGAGTTGAAGTTTTTCTTTAACATGATTTTCATATTTGTTTTTGCAACCATCAGACTCATCAGGGTCAAAGTCAGGTAAGGTGTCTTCATATTTACTTGGTTTAGTTGAGTTGGCCAGAAAATAGTTAGCAGCAGTTGATTCATCTCCTCCTTTAAATGCCATAGTCACAAATTTAAAAACAATTTAAACTCAACAATAAAACTAAAATGTTTACAAAACCTCGATAAACTGCGCTCAAATTTTCAAGCTAAAAATCCTCAAAAGTCAAGCAAAAGAGCCTCTTTGAAAGGGGAGCTCATTGAGACTCTGCAGCACCATCTATCGATGAAATACATCTTACATTTTCTTGTTTTGATGAATGGATCTAGCAATCTTTTTCAACAACATTGTGCATGCAAATTTGTTTACTTTGCAAATTGAATCCAGGAACCAATTTTCTTGAATATTAGATAAAATTTCCCAGGAATACCAAATTAGTATTTATCAGCTTAATCGGAAGTATTGTTCAATCACCAATGGAAACATCATTCAAAGGTTTGGCAGACGATTTAAACAATATACCATTAGCTGATGAAGATGCTCCAGATGAAGAGGAAAGTGATGATGAAGGTGCATCTAGACTTGATTTGAACCATAGTTTAACTCAGGATCCAAGCTTCGATTCATTAGGCTCTAATGATCAACAAACTGATATTAATTGTAAGTATTTACGTATATTTTTACTATCATTCAAAAATTTTAAAAATACTATAGATACCCTTAAGATTTTTATTATCAATTGTATCTATCTATTTGTTGTAGTTTATAATCCTTTCTTTTCTAATTTTAATTTTCAGCCTTTGATCCAGAAATGAATAAGGAAGAGATCGAGGAAAGAGAAAGATTAATTCAGCAAGTATTGGAGCTACAAAACACTTTAGATGGTAAATAATTTGATTTAAAATTTGTTGTTTTCAAATGTATTCCGGTGTTTCAAGATTTTCTATCACATTATTTTTTTTTCGTTTCTGTTTTTATTAGATCTATCATTGCGAGTCGATGGTGTAAAAGAGGAAAATCTGAAATTAAAATCTGAGAATCAAGTTCTTAGTCAATACATAGAGGACTTAATGTCTGCATCAACTGTTTTTCAATCGACATCACCAAACGTTTCCAAGAAAAGGGGGAAATTATAAATATATTGTTCGTGCTGTTATGTAATGAAATGGTTTAACAATTATTCAGTGTGAAATCAAGAATTATTTTCACTCTAGAGAAGGACTGCAATTATATAATTTAAATGCCAACCAGATTAAGAATAATTACTTTCGATGAGCTACCTAATTGGATGAAAGACAATGATCTAGTTATCACTGGCTATCGTGCACCAACACCATCTTTCTGGATCTGTGCTAAAACATTATTTTCTCTGCACAACGAAACATTGTCTATATGGAGTCACCTGTTGGCTTCGATTTATTTTTTCTCTCTTTATGCTTCAGATTTAAAATATCGCCATTGTCGTACTCTGGTGAATGATGATCTCTTTCTCAAACTGTATTATTTAACAGCCACAATTGCCTTCATATGTAGCGCTATTTATCACCTGTTTTGCTGTTACTCTCATTATGTTCGTGACATTCTCGTGAAGTAAGTAGACATCTTTCTGAATGGAAATAAGATAAATCCTCTTGCACATTTTCCACTTAGGGTTGATTACATTGGAATAACGATTTTTATCACTGGTTCTTTTATGACCTGGCTCTATTATGCTTTTCACGGAGAAACATCTCAAAACTGTGTTTATCTTTATGCTATCTGTTTTGGTGGCTTATTGGTTGGGATTTTGACTCAGCTTGATCATTTCAACGCAAGAGAAAGTCGTGGTCATAGAGCAGGTTTGTAATGTCAATACTCTATCCTTACTGCAGTTTATTAATTAAGATTCTTAATCAATTGTTTTAGGTATTTATGTTATCTTTGGGCTTTCATTAACAATTCCAGCCATTTTGTTGTTTCAAAAATCTTGTAAATCACGGCAAACAACTAAAATAATCAGTAGCGTGATCTACACTACTATCATCTATATGACTGGAGGATTCATCTATACAACTCGACTTACCGAACGATTATGGCCCGGAAAAGTTGACATAATTGGCCATAGTCATCAAATATTTCATGTTATTGTGGTTATTGCATCTATTGTCCATGAAAAGATGATTGTCTTTATCGCTACTACAAACGAGGAAATGGTTGATACTAAAAAATGGCTGTTATGAAGTTATTTTTAGAAATATCTTATCATTGAAACATACTCATTGCATTAAAAGATGTTGATTAACAAGCTTGAACTACTATTCAATCTAATCAATATTTTCAATAATGAAAACATATTCAAATTACAGCTTACAAATTGATCAATTAAAAGTGTGAAAAACAAAACAATGAAATAAATTTTAACTAACCCTTTCAAATAAAGATATTTTTATAAAATAGTGTCATTAATTTTTGAATGCATGATATAAGAATAAATCAATTTCTAAAGCTATCACTAATAATTCATGATGTAAATGCCGCCAAAGATACAAAAATGGATTGATTCTTGGTTGCTGATGGAAACGAAAGCCTTCCGGTTGTCATAGTTTATAAAAGGTTAGTATCGATTTATGATTTTTAAAATTATAAATATTACAATCTATTGGTTGATCTAGGTTAACTTATAATTATTACCCAAAAGATTATCTTGTTGTATATTATTGCAGAAATTAAGCTTTATCTATTATTGCTTTTTGACAGTTCAACCATTTGTTTACCACTCCCAGCATTTCGTGATTTTTCAACAAAACAAAAGGTTGACATAATTGCTTCCAGTTTTTAATTTATTGTGATCAATACACAACAATGGAAACATCATTCAAAGGTTTGGCAGACGATTTAAACAATATACCATTAGCTGATGAAGATGCTCCAGATGAAGAGGAAAGTGATGATGAAGGTACATCTAGACTTGATTTGAACCATAGTTTCACCCAGGATCCAAGTTTCGATTCATTAGGCTCTAATGATCAGCAAACTGATATTAACTGTAAGTTTATGCAATTATTATTTCATTTATTCTCTTAATTCATTGTTACATTTTGTGCTATGATTTAAAAATTACAAATATACTATAGATACCCTTAAGATTTTACCATAAATCGACTCAATTTGTTGCTTATAATCCTTTTCTTTCTTGACTTTAATTTTCAGCCTTTGATCCAGAAATGAATAAGGAAGAGATCGAGGAAAGAGAAAGATTAATTCAGCAAGTATTGGAGCTACAAAACACTTTAGATGGTAAATAATTTGATTTAAAATTTGATTTTCTATATTCTGTGCTCAAATTTATGTTCAAAGATGTTGAATCTCGTTATTATAACATTATTTTCTGCTTCTTCTAGATCTATCATTGCGAGTTGATAGTGTTAAAGAGGAAAATCTTAAATTAAAATCTGAGAATCAAGTTCTCAGTCAATATATAGAAAATTTAATGTCTGCATCGAGTGTTTTCCAATCGACCTCACCAAAAGTTTCCAAGAAAAAAGGAAAAAGATAAATGGACAAGTTACCGCAATCGCAATGGGTATAAGCGTCTTATATGTAAATTATTGTATGCCGCAGCTAATATGCAAGATTCAGAGATATGCCGTACAGCAAATGCTGGCCAGTCATTAATTATGTTCGTGTTTGTCCGAAATTTTTATTCAAATGTGTATCTTTTCTTTGATTTATTCACACTGGCAACTTTGTTTTTTCAATTGTTGTACTTTAAATTGTTTTGGATTTCATTTAACCTCCTCAACCATGTCATTTTGAAACCTAAATGATCTCAATTAAACTTTAATCTACTGTATTACACATTGAATACGCAAACAGTTAGACTTTGAAGTAAAAATCATGCCAAACGAACATTGAATAATTCAATTTTTTCGAGAGATTAATTTTATTAATTAACTAATGCAAATTTTAGATGAAACAGTAACTTTTAACTAGAATATCTTCCTATTATAAAACAGCATTTAAATTTGGTTTTGCTTGGGCTTTAACTTTAAATTAAAAGACTTTAGATTCCAAATGATGACCAGAAATTAGATAAATGAATTTTTTTGTACAGTCAGGTAGTCAAATTCAGGAATAAGATGATCAAATTGAAGCACCATACAGTTGGATAATCAAAATTGAATAAGACAATCCCAATTCGGAATGAAATTATAGCTGAAGTGTTGTCTTCGTGTTCAATCTTCATTTTCCAAGTCTTCAGAAATAAATCATTGTCGGCATCATAGAATCAACTTTTTGTACAGGAATTCGGTGAAAATCGGTAACATGAAATCGAATATCAGAAAATACTTGATCACATAGACGACATTTTCCTGATCCAGTAACGTTGATGGTTCCCGTGGAAGTTTGGTTAAGGTTATTAGATTGGAATGTGTTAATACCATTAAATAACTCTTGATTAGGTAGCGATGAAAGCGGCAAAACTTGGAATTGAATTTCTGGTTGAACAAAGTGCTCTAGAGGAGAAAGATTCTGCTGTGACGGAGGAGAGAAAGATAAAAAAAGATTAGATGATGTACCGAAAGATATTTACCAGATGAATAATAGAAAATATTGATTTAGCAAATCAGAACTGACTTGTTGTTGGATAAAAGACAAAGATATGAGATAATACAAATTGAATTATCTATACCGATAAGTATCTAAATCACTTGAATATAACTCACGAGAGTGAACAGTGTTTCCAAGAGTCAATTATCAAATTGAATGCAATTTTCTATTTAAGTACCATATTTTACAAAATCTAGATTGAATTTAATTATACTACTTTCCCTGACAGTTGATAAAAGTCAAGATGTGTAAAAGGGTTGAAGACCTAGTTCACAGCCATAGTAAGAAACTAGTTTTGGCAATAAAAATAAAGATTCAATACCATATTTTGTTGTTGCTGCTCAAGAACATCCAGATGAGAATGTGGAGTGACATTTATAGTAACTTCTTTGGTGAAATAAGAGTGATCCGAAGCTTGCACTGTTTTGATAGGTCGAATAAAACGACGAGATGGAGCATTGACGGTAATAGCAACAGCGGTTGAATTTGAAGACACATTAGTTGCGGGATGATGAACATTTTCACCAGAATCACTGGTCATTGATAGATTAACATTGGCTCCATTATCTAAATTACCAGCATTAGGTACATTATCATTATTATTATCATTAGAGGCAAAGTCAACATTAATCAAGCCATTACTTGTATCTCCTTCTCCAGTGGCTTCGCCCGATTTGTCTCCATTCGGATGTCTTCGTCGAATATGTTTTATCATATTACCTTGGAATAAAAATTTTCTTCCACAATATTTGCAAGTGTGACGCATAACTCCTAAATGCGTATCTTTATGAGCTCTAAAAGCAGAGCAGCTTTTAAATTGTTTGGAACACTGTTGACATTTGTAAAATTTCTCATCCGAGTGTACTCGTAAATGGCATTTCAACCTATTGGACATGGTAAAAGCTTTACCACAATGTTCACACACATAAGGCTTGTCTCCAGTGTGCTCTTTACGTCTATGACTGACCAGACTAGATATGGAAACATAACGATGACCACAAATATCACATTGAAACGGTTTTTCGTGATCAGTTCCATGAAATGAAACAAGATGACGGATTAAACTATGCTTAGACATCAGGATTTTACCGCACTGGTCACATTGAAAGGTATGATTATACATCTTGGGTGGAATGCTGCTACTGGTGGATCCATCGTTATCGTCCAATTTTTCATTATGTTTGACAACCTTGTGGTGATTCAAGCTACTTTCATAAAGAAACCTTTTACCACAAGTTGAACAGCAATAAGGTCGCTTTGGATTCAATACTTTCCAATCTTTACCTCTTACATAGTGATAATCTTTTGGCTTCTTTTTCCGATTCACTTCACCCTTTTAAATGAAATAAAAAAAATAAAATATTGGTTAATAGGCTTATTTTATGAAAATTTTAACTATTTTTGAAAATATGAGCAATAAGAATAAACTCAATTTAGAAAATTTTACAAATAAGTTTGTTGATAACAATGGACGTACCTCTTTTTTGTCTTTCTTACCAACAACATGGACATCTCTAATATGATAACCAAGTGCTTTATCAGAGTTGAATTTTTCTCCACAAAGTTTACAGTCACAAGGTAAAAAATTAACAGAGGTCACTTTTCGGCCACGAGTTTCGGAATCATGTTTAGTTTCCACAGAGTCTTCTTTCTCTTTATTGGAAAGATCAGTTTCGCCGGCAACCGTATCAATATCACTTAAAGCTGGATTGTCAGCACCTTTAATTGCATCAGAATCATTTTGAATCGTTTCCTCCTCCTCGTCTTCATCTCCTTCATTGGTAACTACATTTTGACTAGTTACTTGTCTGGATCGAGATTCTTTGTCGTCAATGACTTCTGCAAATGTCATCATCTTGGCTGTTTAAAGCTAATGATAAATTATCTCGACTCAGCTCAAGCTTTATTGTATATATGGACTAATTTAAAGTGTTCTGTCCAAAAAACATTGACCAAGGTAATCAATTAGCAACAATGGTGCAAATGTACCTTTTAAACTAATCGAAAGATGAATTTTTCTTCAAGGGGCAGACTTGATATACATTATATCAAACAGGGATAAATATCACAGTTGACCAGTCTTGGTTTTAAGATTTAAATTTATGACGGAAAGTGTTTACTAATGATATTTGATAGGCTTGATACGCCTCCAAATCACTTTGGTCGACTTCAATATGTACATAGTTTTTAAGGCAATTGATGAGTGACAATTAGTTAAAGTTAACAATGCAATAGTTAACAAATCAATTTTTTCTTGTCCAGTTGAACATGATTTTTTAAAGATGATTGTTCATGAAAAAAATAGAGATACAGAAATCACAGGGAGAAAGCAGAAGACACTCACATTGAAAAAGCAGTTTTTTTGCACAAATGGTTGACCTGTAATGGTGAATTATTGAGATGAGATCATAATAGATATGTTATTAATAAGAGATATTAACCTTCTATAATAATCATAAACTGTTAAAATATGAACAATTAACATGAGGTTAAGAGAAATGAGAATAGGAAATAATAATTAACAAAGTGATTTGGATTGTTCTCACTTTCTCCTTCGCTCTCGCAGTGTAAGACGAAAGAGACTATAAGACACACATTATCCAAACTAACTGTAAAATGTAAACAGGTTAGTATAAAAATAGCCTCGAGATTTATTGTATTTTTCAACATGTTTGCATAATGTAAATTGTATTTATTATTGATCAAGATCATGATCTAAGCTCAGTTTTAAGCAATATTTAAATTATACTAATGTAAAAGAATAACGGCTCATAAATTAATGCTGTTTAAAAGAATGCTGTCTTCCTTTTTCTTTAGCCATGAGATACTGATTACCGGACAAATTTTTACCATTTAAAATTTAATGAATGTTTTCTTCTGTTGAAATAGTCACATTTAAATAAAATACATTCAAGTTTCCAGTATAATCAAGGTGTCTATCTTGATTTATCTTACAAACATATGGATGATAAGTAAATTAGATAAATTGTTTATTCCATATTTTTTCGGAAATTTTTCGGCAAAATTGGAAACAGTTTCACAATAGAAAAATAAAGGTTATTATTTACACCATTTTAAACGTTTGTGAATTCATTGATATGGTTACTAATCGTTTGCATTTTCTGGTGGGTCGAAATCATTAATTTTAACATCTTGTTCTTCAGCCCATTGTAAAACATCATCGATAACCACTAAAGCGTCAGAAATCAGTTCTTCTTCGTTGATGTTGAACGGCAAAAACTTGACCAAACTATATTCATCGAGCTGATTGGAAAATAAAATAAAAATCCATTAATTGTTTGATGAAAATTGGACCATAAATAGTCTGAATCTAGACAATAAATTACAATTATCTAGAGTTCAACAAAAACAAGTTTACTTACTACTGATGCGATAGCCATGGTTAACTGGCGATATTTTGCTGCCCATTCACTATTTAAAAAGTCATCACCTTGTAAAAGCTCAGGTCCCAGGTCAAAAAAATTATCAAGATCATTTCTTTGAGCTTCACTGAGCAAATCAGTTTTTGATAATAGACTAACAAAGGAAACTTCTAAGTTGATCATAGTCGCTAGAGATGCAAACGATCCAGAGAAAAATTTGCCCAAATCAGTGACAAACTGGGCATCTAGAAGGAATACTCCACACAAGCGAAAGTCTAGATTCTCCTTGAGAAATCTCACCAAACGAGCAATTATATCAAAATGAGTGAACAACTCAATCTGACCAGGAATGTCAAATAAAATGTATTCCTCATCTCCTTCTTCTAATCTTTCCTGCAGCCAGTCAAGATTATTCATAAACTCTTCCATACAGTATATCAAGGCACCATTAGGTCCAAGGTGTAAATCTTCATCCTCCATCGGGTCAGCAGCTTGAATTATCTCTCGTATATCAATGATCGGCTCGTATTCAAAGTGTTCAGCAGCAGGATCAAGATTAATAACATGAGCTTTTCGACGAAGGGCTTCACAGTGTTTCACAACAGCTGAACAATAAGTTGATTTACCACTACCAGCAGGTCCCAAAACTAATTGTCCAAACCTCATCTTGAACAGAAAAAAAACTGCCTAAATAATCAAGTATAAAATTAAAAAAGCTAACCAATAAATCCAAACATTAAAAATAAACATGTGAGAATGTTTATATTTTGCTTTGCTTTGCTTTTGTTTAGGTGTTCATAGATGGAGACGCAATTGATTTTAGTCAAAAGTGGTTTGAAGTAAGGCGACACCTTAAAGTTGCTTTACTCGAGCAAGAATGAATGAATGAATGAGCCAGATTCACCTTACACTGCTAATTAATCTGATTAAGCTTAGGCAAAGTAAATTGAAGTATACTTTATTAACAAGACTTTTAAGAAATCGATTAAGTTCATTGAATGAATTTAAAATTGTAAAAAATTAAAAATAACCAAGTTTCCAAGAGATTTACCATCTTATTATATGAATTTGTAATATTGTGTACATTGATTATCAACGAAGGAATGATTTGAGAGTTTTAACTAATGGTGAAATAGGAAACTTAAATGAGCAATCATGTATCGTGTGATTGGATTAGTTGATGAGTCTAATTGATTTGATCCGTTTTCCTTCAAAAATGGTTTACATGATGGACCCTTGAAGTTAAATTCACTTGCTGGACAAATCATATCAGGTAATTTACCAAAAGTTTTGTCAATGAAATCAACCATAGATTTTTTGCCATCTTCCTGACAATGAGTTGTTATTTTTCTGTTGGATAGATAAAGGTTGATTGTGTTAAAATCCGAATAATAAAACTTAATATGAGCTTAATACTTACGCATAGAGACAGTCGTGCCAGCGATTATAGGAACAGCAAGCTGATTGTAATCGATCATCCATTGTTTCTATCTGATTAGTTCCGTCTACCGAAGCTAAGAATGGATTGTTACAAGACTCTTTATATTCCTTGGTTGACAAAACCTTTTCCACAATGCAAGGTGAATGTTTGAGGAAATCTTTGGAAGGAATAGCAATAAAGAAAATTAAATTTTATGGATTAATGAATATCTTTGACTGACATAGAGATAAACCTATTTTCAATCAACAATTATAAGAGCAATTGCCAATAGGCTGTCTATTATCTCTAAACTAGTTTACAAATTGTTCATAATTTTATTGTTTGGAAGAAATGCTGATGAAGCTCAGACGATTCATCAGCTTCTTTGCCTGAGAACTCATAAACTCTGTCTTCGTCTTTATTTAATAGTAATAAATAATGGACCAACTTACCTTCTCGCATCTGTCCTGGTTTGCAGAATCTATCAATTGAATGAGTAAACTCGTCTACGATATAATCAGCAAGTTCCCTCTGTAATGGTGTACCACATTTTTGGACATGATCCCTTAAACATCTCATGACATCTTTTGAATTGCTGCACAAAAGATTGACCAGAATGTTTTACTGTTCATTTAAACAGAATTACTTGATTAAATTGAAAGTACTTACATGCAAACATCATCCAATCCTCTTGAAGTACTGAGTAAATCCGATGAAGACACTGATCCATTTGAATATTTATCAAATACACCGAAACAATCCTCAATCCGTTTGAGATGACAGTTCATCTTCAATTTTTTAGCCTTCAAGGAATCATCACACAGTGAAAATCCGAATATAAAAATTGTAATTAAACAAAATCTAATCATGATTAACATGGACAGAAAATAGAACAAGAATATTTTAAAGACAAAAGGCAAACAAAGAAACGGTTACAGCAAGCTGGTTGACAAATGATTCAGCGAGTAACTGCTGTAAGAAATACAATCAGCTTAAGATTTAAACTCGGAGTAACTTCCAAAAGCTTTAATGTTGCAAATTATTAATTGTAACAGAGAAGTTACTTTGACTGAGTAAATTATTGAACTGATTTGAAACAATTTGAAACACTGCTAGTTATAAATGAAGCTTATTTTTATGAGACCTCAGGTCTAATTTGGAGATGGTTTTGTCTTTAAATCAAAGTGCACAAGTTGATAGAATGAGTAAGAAAGTTATAATGAAATGATTTGAGATGCAAATTTATTTCAATAAATCGACCTTTATTGAGCTTGTTAATTAATTGTCATTAGATTCGGTTGAGTAAGAAATTCCAATCAATTCTGTTTGGATAAAGATGTTGCATTAAATCAAAACAATATGATTTGAGAGGTGATTTTCCCTTTACTTTCAAGTGATTTCATTTTCACTTGTTTATTTGTTCTTCTAGAAGGTTCAAGTTTCTTTATTGCCAGCATTTATGGAAATCCTGAAGGTTGAATTATTAATATTAATCATCGTTCAAAATGTTTATCACACCGTTTTCATATAATCAAATATTGGTTGAGGTAAAAATTCATTGTACTTTTGAGACTGAGAAATCTTGAACCTTCAATTTTAAATAATAGAAACATTGATAATGATAGGGTTACTTTCTTTCGTTTCTAATCGGATTGAGACCTGAATTAATCAGAATAATTGAATCACATTTCAGCCAATTTATCCTTATTTAAAACAATAACATGTAAAATTGGTCCATATTTGCAAATGAAAAATATAATCATTTTGAAATGAAAACCTATCATTGTTGCATCCAGTCTCTCCATTCAGCCAAATCAGGTTAGCCATACAATAAAACTCAGTAATACATTTTAATTAAAAGTTAATTACTTAGTCATTCTGTTGTTTGGATCAAAATTTTTTGATGAAATTTAATCTACACTTTAAAATCAACCTTAAAAGTTATTTATAATAAAAAAGAGATTAAAATAGATTGTAGTAATAATATATATCACAATGAGATGTTTTTGCTCCTTCGCTATGGATTGGATGGAATGAGAGATATATTAAAAAAAGAGAAATCAATTTGATTATAATTAAAAATGCAAAAAAAACAATGACTGACTGAGCATTTTGTTTGTGGTCATTAGAAAAATGAAGATGGCTGAGACTTCTGTGAAGGCACCAATGAAGTCAATATATACATTGAAGCAGCCGAGAAAACAGCCGTTAATGGAACTGTTAAAATCCAAGCCATTGCTATGTTACCAAAAAGCTTCCAGTCAACCGATTTTTTAGGTTCTCGATAACCAAGAGCACGAGCTCGAAAGGCACCTACACAGATTACTGATCCAACTTTACAATGAGTCGTGCTTATGGGTATACCAGCTTTGGAGGCTAAAAGGACGGTCGCTGCTGAACCAATTTCAATGCTGAATCCAGTTGATGGTGTGATTGTGGTTAAATCAGAGCCAATGGTTTTAATTACTTTACTGCCCCAGACAATAAGGCCAACAGAAATACCAATTCCACCATAAATCATTAAATAATAAGGTGATTGACCTGTTTGGAAGACGTTTCCTTCTTGATGAATCAAGACAACAGCAATTAATGGTCCTATGGCATTGCTGCATGGTGAGAGGGAGAGAGAGAACAAAAGAAAATTATTTTCATTGCAAGTAAAAATCAATAAAAAGCTGGATAAGATTAAGACAAAAACAATTTCCAGTGAAATAATGATCATTTCATTTTTAACTCCAGACATTCTGCCAATTACATGGTATTAGCTCTTTATGGTAGTCTTGATCAAAATGAGTGCTACTTTTTTCATTAAGATAGTAAATAACCATTACAACATTGATTTTTTTATCTTTAGGTCTGTATTTCAAGATTGATTATTGTGATGCATTATTACCTAACGTCGTTAGCTCCATGTGCAAATGAACCAAAACAAGCTGTCAATATTTGTAAATATTTGAACAAAGTTGCTATTTCAGGTTTTTCAGAGTTAAAAGCATCTCCACCAGAATTATTCATTTTCTCATTGGCAGTGCAATTTTCAGCCTGGAAAGAAAAGTATAAATGTGAAAATTACATTTCTGTATAAATTAAAATTTGACTCAATGCTGAAAATTACTTCTATTTTAGCCGACTCCACATCGTGAGTTGATTTAAGTGTCATTGATTCCATAGCTATCACAGCTCCATTAGTTTTTTCTTCAGCGATATTATCGATTGGTTGCTTTTCTTGGCACACATCTGCAAAGTGTATCAAAAGATGAAATTGATTAGTGTTTAAAACTTCGTAAATGGAAGAAGGCAAAGAAGAAAAGATGAAACATCAACTTGACGAGTAATTATTCAAGCTATTCAAAATGGCATCAATGTTGACGCACCCTTTGCCATATTATCTAAAACCCCTCTGGGGTAGATCAAAGATCTAACATGCTAGTTGAGAGGTAAAGAAATGGAAAGTTTGTTTTTTTCTTGCTTATAAGGGTAATAACCTTTTTGAATGAAATCAGCAGAATCATGGATTCTTTTCCTCTGCATTGGAACCACAACAAACCAGACAACCAAACCAACTGAGATGGCAAAGAAAGAGGCAATCAAAAGAGCAGCCCACCAGGTAAGCTGGTCCAGATAGAGGAAAGATGGACCGTCGTGTAAAATGGTAAACAAGTTGACTAAAATTGTGGCACCGTAAAAGAAGGGTAAAGATAATAAACCAGATTCCAATGGTTCAGGCTAAGATTAGAAAAATTGAAAATGAAAATCGAATAGAAAAAAATAAGTTTAAAGGTTTTCACATTTGCTTACCTTCTCAGTGATGAATTTTATGATGAAAAATGTGATAATGATTGAGATTATTCCTGATAAAAAGGGTGAGATAACCCATGATGAAGTAACCCAAAGTAAATTATTCCATTTCATTCCTGAGAAACCCTTGGGCACTAAGGTGAATCCCAGGACAGCCCCAATGATGCTGTGTGTTCCAGAAATTGGAAGACCAAGAAATGTTGCCGCCAAATTCCATATTGCACCGCCTGTAAAAAGATGAGAAAAATCAAATGATAAATGAACAAGGAAGAGTGAGAAGAGGCAATTTCATCGTGAATATCTCTTTTTATGGAAATCTCTTCCATTTCATTTTCTGGTTTGACAGAGTGATTGTCATTGGTATTATTGGGTTGCTTACCAATCAATGCAGACAGATAACCCAACATAAGAGTTTGCTCTTCATCTTTGTACAGTTCAATGTCAAAAACCCCAAGCCTCACTGTTTCAGAAACTTTATAACCTAAATTAAACAAAAAGAGAGACAAGATTAGAAACAAGTGAAAGTTGCAAACCACAAGCACATATGAAATGTGAGATGATAATGATAATGGCAACATAGCGTTGTTAAAGTTGAGTTAAATTGTTAATGGCAAGCAATCATTAATAGATAATTGATTCCATTTAACTTCTCATATTACCTAGCAAAGCAGCACCGGATATTTCAAAAATGGTTGCCAAAAAGCATGCTTGTCTAATAGTTAATACACCAGATCCAACTGAGGTACCAAAACTGTTAGCCACATCGTTAGCACCAACACCAAAGGCTAAGAAGAAGGCAATGATGTAAGAAGCAACCACAATGGCAATAACGGTTGATGAGTCTACATCCAACATGTTTCAAAATAGAGGTGAAGATGATTTTCCTGGTTGTTACAATGAAGAGTGTTTAAGACTTGAGTGTACAGGCTGTAAAAGTATTTAAATTATGACAATGGAAACTGTAAACAAAAAATGAAAAGGCATTAAAGAAATGATTAGTTACAATTACAATTAGTTGAACAATTACAAAGTGTCAACATTATGGGAGATCATAGCAAGTGGTGTTGGTGAAAGCAGTGGAGAGACTAAGAAGCAACTGTGAAAAAGCGCACTGAAGACACAATTTTATTTAAAAGATGACACTTTTTGCCTCTTTTAGAGGGAATCAAGATTTAAATTGATTTTGATGTTGATTTTGTTGTTGTTGATTGTTGATGGACCTTAATTACACACTCAACATAGATCAATTAAGAGGAAAACCTTTGACATTCTCGGTTAAATACAACAATTGAAAAAAATACTTGACAAAAATAAAGCAGATGACTTTTGATTGGTGACGGTTGAGATTGAGGTTGTTCTTGTTATTTCTTTTAAAATCACAAGATTAATAACTAGTCATTAATTGAACACAATTAATGATTTTGGATAATGGGTTAACAAGTTGATTAAATGATAGATGTTTAACCAATAGAGAGGGAAAAATAACTAAATCACTGTTAAACTGGGTGACAAGGTAACTAGAGTAAGCAATTGATTACAAACCTCTTAGTAAGTTTAAAACCATATCAATCTATATATTTTGTCACTGTTATCAATTTTACTATCCTTCTATCATTCAGTATACTCATTGAATAATTGTAAACATTGATTTTCCTCTCATGTTTATATCGACTTATCGATCAAATTCATTTCCCGCTTTTTTGCTCTTCTCATGACAATTCAATGAATAGTATTCAAAGTGGAAATCGTCAGTTCTGGTTACGCCTTGTGTTTGTACAACTAGACTGTAACCCTAGTAAGACCTGTTTTCCCTAAAAGAGTGTTATCTCAATTTTGAAAACTTTCCTTCTGGCAATCATCTGTTGTTTTTTTCACAAGGAAATCAAGAATCAAGGATTTCTCGATAACGCAAAATTGTACCTTTACACAAGGAAACCTTAAATTGCGTTATCTTGCGTTATCTTCACCATCCGAAACTCATGCTTCAATTTGTTTACTATTGCCTGTTTATTGAGGTAATAAGCTCATTTCCAGGATTCCTTATTTATATCACAGCTAAATCTGAATTATCAAGATAAATTGTTTAAATAATTCATTTAGACAATATTTACCTGAATCTATTACTGGAGCAAGTGTCAATAAGTTACCCTGGATCAAATTAACCACCAAAGGTAAAATAAAACAATAAAATTGAGCAAAGCCCTGGAATATTGACTTTGCCAGTTGAAATTGTCATTTCTATTTTCATTCTGAGCTCATCTTGAGCTTTAAAAGTTTCTTAATCATTTCCATCTTAAAAGCTCATTCATTGCCAAGTGTTCTAGTTTATTTCAAGTAAATTAAAGGCAAAAAAAAGTCTAAGGTTGACTAGTTAATTGTAATTTTCTTACAATGGTTAGGTGAAGGAGAGAGCGAAAAGTTATTCTATTACAATTTAATTTATTCTCAACCATTAAACCATATCAAATATCGGAATAAAAATGGTTGATAATGGCAAATCAAAATTCGTATGTGAAATAATTACAGTTGAAATGAGAAAATTGATTGAAAATATTATGAGATGACGATCAAGACAATGTTAACCAGAATCAGAAGAGAAACTCAAGGTTAATCATGAAAGAGGTTCACAATCGAGTTGACAATCAGTACCTAATATGATAAATCAAGTCCTAAGGCAGCTTTTTCCTCATCTTGATTAGTCCTTTAGGTTGTTTCAATGTTGTATGATGTAACTTGGGCTTTGCCCGATTTACTAAATTGTATAACTTCTTATCGAAATTAGTTGAATAATATTTATCAATAATATTATAATTGTATTGATTTTGTTTGATTTGTTTCTGCTCTTCAATTTGCTCACTTTAAATCACAAAATTGGTGGTTAAGTGACGCAAGACTATTGCACTAAAAGATGGAAACAGAAACAAATTTTGTTCAATAAGTGAGGCAAAGATGAAGATGAGGATGAAGAAACCTGGAGAGACAGAGAGATGAATAGTAGCATGTTTTCTGGGTCACCTTGACTCCAAAGATCATGACTCCATGCTGGTTAGGATTATTTTTATTCTAACTGTACATTTTGTTTCTCTATCAGTTGAAAGCTATTCTTGTGACTGTACGATATTCATGGGTAAAAGTGAAATACA
This sequence comes from Tetranychus urticae, assembly GCF_039701765.1. Lineage (NCBI taxonomy): Eukaryota > Metazoa > Arthropoda > Arachnida > Trombidiformes > Tetranychidae > Tetranychus > Tetranychus urticae. The sequence goes on from NC_142958.1 coordinate 9,514,266, forward strand.
ATCAATGAAAAGGAGAAACAAAACTCAATGCCGGATTGGAGTCTCAACATGGCAATACTTATGGGCATGATTTTGGCGGTTTCACTGTTTCTCCTTGCTGTCTGCATGCATTATCAAATGATATTGAGCTTTGGATTTTGATATTGGAATAATGTTGAATTCAGGCGAAAAGACAACTAAATGAAATATGGATCAATTATAGAATGTATTTTGAACTCACTTTGTTAAAGATTGTTGTGGTTGAAAGAGGTTATTAATTTGGATCATTGTAACTACTTTAAATTGAAGAAGCGTCACTTTTCACTTGATCAACAAACACTGTTAACCAGCACAATCAGCTAGTCAACAAGGACTAATTGAAGAGAATCCTGACAATAATCTGAAGTTAAATTGTCTCAATGATAAAAGCAAAAGACTAAAGATCAAAGGTTTAGGGAAAGGTCAGAGTATCTTTGATTAAATGATACTTACCACAAGTGGTTACAATTAAAATGGATTGAATTTGTAAACATGAGATACATTTTCAACAAATGTTGAGAGTAAAATGCAAAACTGGACACATAATGTAAATATGGACAAGTAATGTTGAATAGTGTGGTGAAATAGGGTTACTTTCAATGAATTGAAGAGGATATTGAATGTAAAGATGGTAACGAAAGTAGTGTTGGTGATGGCGAAGAAATGTTTTTCAACTAAACAGAATTAAATGAGCAAAAATGAAAATAAAGTGGGCAAAATAAGAGAAAAGATGAGATTAGAAGATGGTTGTAACTCAAATTATGTGTGGATCACGCTCTTTCAAACCAATCGTATTTTCTCACTTACTTACTCACTTATCATCCACCGCATCATTATCATGATCATCATTTTCCAGTGAACCCAAACTCAAAAAATACTATAAGATTCAATTGCTTCAGAGTCTGAGCAGAAAAAAAAGTTGAGAATGAAGAAAATGAATTGAGTGAGCGAATTGATGATGATGATGAGACTCAGGTTTTGCCGGTTCAGACCAGCCATTAAGATGATCCAGAGAATCTATTAATTGCAAAAATAAATTGCATTGGGTCCATTATTTAGCTGAGTTTATATTTTTATCGTCAAAGGTTTGCTGAATTGTCCTTGAAAAAATTCCTTCATATTTTTGACTTGTCGAACCATTGAACTTTACATTATTGAATAATTGTTTCTTTTTTCAGTCAAATCGTCAAGAAAAAAATTGAAATCAAAGCATTTGATAAATTGTCATCTTTATCTTAGAGTTGTCAGCATCTTTAGTGAATCCAGAAATACATTTTTACTCATTATTTGTTCATTGGTTTCAATTGTTCTTCAAAAAACTCCTTGATGGTGACAATTAACAAAAGATCCATTTCAAGTTCCATTGTTGTCCGTGTAAATTGCATTTTTTGATTGCGATCAATCATGAAACATGTTGTCTTGTGTTAAACTTAAGGTCTTCCGGTTTCCAAACGTTGTAATCCAAGGATATCCTCAATGAAGATATAAACAGCAATCACAAGTACAATAACGATGATGTAAACATTTCGAGGGTTTTTTCGATAGTTCCATAATATGATCAAATGATAACATTTTCATTATTGGAAAAATGAAAGAATTAGATTTTCTCAAATGCGGAATAAGAGATAGGAAAAACAAGTTGATGAGTAATATCTTTTTTCACGTTAGATATTGTATTACAAGAAATTACATCATTGTCGGAACGATGAATGAAAGAAAGATATTAATAGGCAAGTAATCTGTTGAAATTTATCAAATGTAAAAACATATGAAAACTACATCAACAATTTTAAATTTGAAACTTTTAACAATACTCTAAACTATATGTTATGTTTAAAAAAGGCACAAACAGTGGTGAAATTAATGATGGAATATAATGATCAAGATGAGAAAATCTGGGAAACGCCAGCGGTTAGATTTTCTGGTTTTCCATTTGCATTTATGATGTAATTGTCTTCGACTCTCAATCCAATTCCTTCAAACTCTTCTTTAATTCTTGAATCGCCTTTTCTAAAGTAAAGACCAGGTTCGATTGTGAAGCACATTCCTGGCTCCAAGTTTATATCGCGATTGACTGTGGGTGTATCGTGAACATCTAATCCAAGATAATGAGAAACATGGTGAGGACAGAAATGATCAGCTAGTAGGGCTGCTTGATCACCACTTGGGCAAAGATTAAATTCACTTAAAACTGACCCTAGAAGATGGCACATTAAGTGATAGAGATCATTCAATGAAGTTTCTAGCGCCCGGTTCTCCAAATAAACTACTATCTGTTGATGAACTTCACAAAGAGCTTCGTATAATGCTTGACTGATTCGATTCTTTGAATTTGATTCCGATGCTAAAATTGGCCAGCATCTTGTGATGTCACTGATGTAACCTTCTATGTCCTCACATCCAGCATCCATAAGAATCCATTCATTTGGATAAACAAGTTTATCATTGGCGCCATAATGAATAATTGTTGTCCTCGGTCCACCAGCAACAACAGGAGGATAAGATGGCTTAACAGCACCAGCAGAACGAGCTGCAAATTCAAATTCCGCAGCAATTTGATTTTCACTAACCCCTTGGATTCCATAATTTTTTTTATTTGATTCTAATTGAGTTTGTGACCATATTCTTGTTGCATTTACAGCTTCAGCTCCAATGGTACACGTCCGTCGCATAGCATTCACTTCATTTGGAGATTTGAATAAGCGAAGTCTATCAATGAATGGAGATAAATCAAAAGTTTTATAACCATCAAGAGGTTTAATTGGTGTATCTTGATCCATGCCGGCTTTGTGGCCACTTATAGTAGGTGGAATCAATTCAAGACCAGCTCGACACATAAAAATTGGTCTATCTGAGTGGCTTTTTAAAAATTGCGGCAACTTGGAGATGTCTTCCACAACATGTGAAATTTGAGATAGATGAGACTGATAATGACCATCTTTGAGTCCTTCGCCTTCCCAAATTAACTGCAATTGACTAGAAAAAGGAACAAACAAAAATGACTGAAATAACTTTGATTTTGCATCAGGACCAAGAATAATCAAAACAGTATGAGCAGCTTCCTTAGTATTCAACCCGGTTAAGTAGAGGAAATCTGAATTTTGCTTGAAATGGATGGTGGGAATTCTGGTATCTGCTGTGTACATCCTTTTAGCACCACTAACAACGATCAAGGAGCCGACATTAGAGTACGAAAAGTTATTTTTCTTGACATGATTAACAATCAAATTGACAAGTTTTGCTTGTCGCTCACAATATTCATCAACAGGAATCAGCCGCTTGAAAAACTGGCTCTCACAAACTTTAACTGAGGATGAAATTCCTCTGAAAAATAATCTAGATAACAGCATGTTAAATAGCCAATCAAATATTTAATAATTTAAATAAAACAAATTTCCAATTCATTTTTCAATATGGTAACCATGTTATGGTTTACCCAAACACTTGAGTTACTCGGTATCGATAATAATATCGATAATTATCGATTACTCAGCTCAACCAGGCTATCGATCATTTTTGAGCTGATTTAGAACCACAATTTCGGAGTTCAGAGAGTGAATTTACATGTAATTGTGTAGATGAAAGTTTTCATCAGAAACTCATTAGATCAAAGAAACGTAAAATTCCATCTGACATGAATTGTTTAGACGCATAAAACTGAACATGTGAATCTATTGATGTCTTCAGTTAAAAGTTTTCAGCTCATTTCTCTAATGTTTTTCGATAAACGTTAGTAAATTTTCGGTATTTTTAATTTGTATTTTCGATAATATTTTGCTATTAATATTTTTTCTGAGGTTGGTTATTATTCGGTTGATAGTTTACAATACCGAACAACTCTATCGATGAATCCTAGTTCAGTTGAAATAACCTGAGATGCTGTCTCCATCTATTATAACAATTTTCAATGAACTATTCATTTTTAGTGATAACATCGATTTGTAACTTATTGGTGTCTAATCAACATCTTAAATATTTTAGTCTAATTAGCAACGATGCGCTGTTAGTTTAGCAGTAAAGCCGGGAATATGACTCTAATGAGTAAGAAAGTGTGGAGTATGCGACTCATGTCTATGGCTAAGAAAATATAAGGGTTTGAAGTATATTTTACGGTTTGCTAGGAAAGATAGAATTGATTTGACCTTTTTTGTTTTAACATTATTTAGCATTAAATATTAATGAAAAAATCAAATTCGGGCTAATATCAACAAAATAATTGCCTTTTTACACCTCGGAAAGATGTAGAAAAGTGGCAAAACTTTTTTCAACTAGTTTTTTGTTAAATTTTCTTAACAGTTTTACATAAAATCTTAACCTCGGGTTCTGAATGTTAACGAATCTACTTTGAGTCCGTAATCTCATCTCTGAGGACTCTCATACACTTTAAAACGACTTTTAAAGCAAAGGAAAATTGTGATCACTTTTCAAAAAGTGTTGCTACCGATAACAACAACTTTCTACAAAATTTCAACGCAATTTCAAATTGTTTATTTCAACAAAATATCAAACAGATATGTCTCGTAAAGAAAAAGTAAGTCATTTTTATCCACTTATTTTTCAAGACATTAACATTGTTACACTGTACAGCAGCACCTTACCGTCCTTTATGGACAAGGGTCTTATTATTTGTTCTCACGATCAACTTTAAAGCACAAAAGTCCATGATAATAGTAAACAAAATTTTTCCATCTTACATTCACTCAACTACGATAAACGAATGACCCTAATCTTTTAATGAACAAATGACCATCTAAAAACACAAACTTGACATCAATTTTGTCACAATATTTTCAATATCCAACGAGTACATTACTCTTCATTACCAATATCTTCAATATTATATTACTTAATTGTTTCATTTCTCCCTTACTATATACTTAACAATCCTTCTTACAGATTGTGTCGAGCCAATGGCGCAAACTTTCAAATCAGGATTAACCGAATAGAAGTCCAAGAACAAAACCCAGTAGTCCAGGCATTAAATCCGCGTGTAGTCTTGGCAGGACTACCGAGTCCACCCGTTCCTTCGTCAGCATCTTAGGGAGTCTTCCTCTTCTTCTTCTTCCTCATCATCCGCGTCTTCTGAAAATGAAGAATCAGTTGGGCCAATCTCCGCTCTTAAGGCACGAGTCCTATCTCGAATGAATGGTCGGGAAGTTACCCCCTCAGTGATAGGTTGGAGCCGATCCCATTGCCCGGTCCTTCTCCAGTTCATCATGAAATTCAGCTTGCGTCGCGTATCCCTTTGATGATTTAAGCACCTTCTGGACTACCAAAGAGAAATCCAGAAAAAGCTCTATCATTGAATGTGTTTCAAATGGACTAGTGGCTGGGACTTACGGGACTGCTGTGAAGTCTAGTAGTCCCAAAAGCAAAAATAAATAAAAGCATACTTAACCTCTCATCTCAGTTCAAAAACCAGTAGTCCAATGATTTTAAACAAAGTTAACCCTACGTAACCGTTTGCTTGGGTTAGTCCTTTCTAGTAGTCCACTAGAAACTCAACTTGTCCAACCACTATTGGAATCAGAGTTGTATATGGAAGCGTCCGAGATTTTCATGGAGTTCAATGTTGAACAATATTTTTATTCACCTTGTGTTTGGAGGATACGGATGCTTGCAGAGATTGGTTATAATACATACCAAGTTGATCGTTATCTAAGAACTCGAGGTTAAACTCGCATGCCCCTTGGTAAATGAGCCTTGTTTCAATTTCACTCAATGAGCTGAGTTGAGAGTTAAAATTTGACAACTACTGATAGACATTCATTAAAGTTGGACAAATCAGGACATTCACTCGGATTCGCTACCTAGTATTTACTTGTTTAGGAATCGACTAATACTTGGCTGGATTCGGTTCCTTTTATTATTTCAACAAAATAGAAAAAAAGACAAAATAATCAAAAAATGAACATAAGTTTAGATCTTTTCTCTGTAAAATTAGGTTATAAAAGTAATGTTTGCAACTCGCTTAACAATTGTGAATGAAATTACAGCATCTTTGAGATCATCATGTTCACGAAGAAAAGACAATATTTTGATAATTTCGGTTTCATAAATAAAGATAGTTTGTCATTCTGAAACACCATCGCAATAGATAACAATACGCTCGGGTAAACGGTCATTTTAAAACAATGAATTGAGAAAACGGTAAATAAACATTAATAATGATAAAACTCACCTTCAAAAAGTTTGTAAAATTCGAAAAAATTCATCCGAATGTTGAGAAACTTGAGAAAACCATGAATTTGATTTTGCGTTTGTGCTACAAACAAAAGCTTCAATAGTACCATCTCTTCTAGATGTGTCTTAATAAGTATTAAAACCGAACAACATATGAGCCTGTTACAAATGAAGCACATTAAACTGACCAATAAACCCTTAATAACTATGTTTCAACTAGATTTTCAATATTTTTCTCCATTCCTTCAGAAGATGTAATAATTAATATTAATAGTTGAGTTGAACAACAAAACTTCTTAGATGCATACAAGATGTTAAAGTAACAAAGTACCAAAAGCTTTGGCCTCAATTAAACAGATTGGCCCGAAAAGAAACACTTTTTTCAAATGCAAAAAACAAACAAAATAATGCTGATGCAAATATTTATGCAAAAATAATATAAAATTTGCTGTTTTCCAACAAATAGACAAATATACATATTCTTATGAGTTGATTTAATAGTTAAACTGTCGCATCTGACAATGAGAGAGGTAAATTGAACACATCAACTAAGGTTATTTAAACTAAAGAGTTAGTCTGAGCTTGTTTCTTTCCTTACTATTATATAACGTGAATATGCATCTCTCGATTTATTTCAATTAATTAATTTATTAATTTATTTATTTAATAGTAAATTTTTTCCAAGGTGAATACCTTGTGAACCTAATGAACATAATGCAATTGTTTATTAAAAATGATCAACAATTGAGTGTCAAGAAAAATTGACATCAATCGAAAGCTTGAATTTTAATTTATCACTGAAAAAATCTGCAAAAGGGGAAAAAGCCGATCGAAGTTACAACCTTTGTTCAACTCTTGTGATTACAGAATGTTGAATTGATATTTTGTCGATATTGATTTCCAACGTTGGTCTATGTAGACACCTTGAAATGCTAAGGTTAAGGATTGCTCTTTGTTCAAAGTTATGCCGAATCATCCAAGTGAATCAAAATCACCTTTTAATGGTAAAGAAGTGAAAGCTAAATTGATTAAAGTCTGTGCGAAAACGTATTTACTTTTAATTTTCCTGGGAAATACCATTAACTTCTCATCAGATTAATCATAAATGGATACTTTTATCAGAGATTGAGATAATTTTTAGGCTCAGTAAGTTCGGACAATGGGATCACTTTATTTAAACGGCAAACTAGTTGAAAAGTCACTATTGTTGGCTTTAAGGGTTAATATCTTGAAATATGAAGCTCATGGATTTGAAATGGGATAATAGTTTTAAATGTTTCATCAATTGACAGTCAATTGGTAGGACTTTTAAGGTTATTAAAGGTTATGACTTGATGCCATCAAAATTGCTTGAAGTTTCACAATGAGATAAACTCTTTATATTGAAGTGAATAAGGTTAAATTGCTTTTAAATAGTAAATGGCAATCAATAACTCTTGTTGTTGTTGGTTAGTGTTTCCGTTTAGTGTTGATGTTAACCATTTCTGGTTGTTTAATCAATTCATTTCAATGATCACAGTGCAATATTTGAAACACTAATTGATAGTATAGTTTATCAAAATGATTTTTGATTAAATTATAAAATGATCTGCACTCCTTATTGGGTCAATAGTTGCTCTTTAACTAATGCAAATGGATTTGATTTTTCAAAATGAGATCCTTTTCAACTGTAAAAAAAGAAAGAGATGGAAAGGAGAAATGAAAAGTTCATTTTAGGTAAAGATGTGAGAGAAATGATAATGAAGGTGAAAAATATCATTTTTTGTTTATCATTTCGAATATAAATATATTCTGTTTACTTCGCACTGAATAAATGAATGAATAATATCATTTCCTGCTCCTTCATCATCCTGATTAAACTATTGAAATTGATAGAGAGAGAGAAGATTAATTTACAGAGAGAAAGAGAAGGCAAAAAGAATGGGGAAAATGAGTTGAAAAACAAAGCACTTTTGGTTCACAGGGAGATGGAAAAAAGCTGAGCTTCAATGAAGACGATATTAAATCAGAATACAGGGTAAAGAAAGAAGGAGAGGAAGTTTAAGAAGACAGAAGATTCAGTCAAAATGAAAGGTACAATAAAACAGAACATGATGAATTTGAAAGAGATAAATGGTGAAAAGGAAAGTGTTGTTGAAGCAGATTGGGTTAACAGAAGAGATTGTTGTGGTTTTTGTCCTGTTCAATTGTTCTCATCCAGAATCATTGTAACGTTACCTGTCAATATTGCCTTTCTATTAACATGATTGTTGATGAAAGGAAGAAAGTGTTGATGATGAACAAGAGAAAAAAAAGAAAGTAAAAATGATGATCAAAAAGTTATTATCATTTTACAAGGTAAAAGGTAAAAAAAATAATGTTTATTGAATGCTATTATTATGATGTTTAATGAAGCCTGCAGATGGCGTAAGATTTAAAATTAATGTGAGTGAGAGAGGGAGAGGGAGAGAGAAATATAATGTTTGATAATTTCTCAAGTTTTTTGTTATTTCATTTTATTCTCTGGATAAAATATAATTCTGTGTTTTTTTTTCATTCACACAGGTACTGATGACTTCAGTAACTTTACGAGGATTATTTGATTGCTTCATCATTTGGTAATAAACATTCAGTGTTTTATCAGTGTTACTTTTCCAGATGATAACTTAACTGTCTCAAGATGTCATACCATCGATTGTAAGCTTTCCCACCCTTAACTCTCTCTACCATATTTTTTTCCCTCTCCGGTTTTCCAAATCTGTGTATCTTTACCTTGTTAATTATCCTTTTTTCCTTCACCTTATTTGGTTTCTCTATTCCTCATATCATAAACATCCACAACGGCTAAATTAGTGATCATCACAATCAAAAGTTTACCTTGATTTAGCCTCACATTAAACTGTGACCTGTTGTTTCCTTCACCAGTTTTTATCATCTTTGCAACACTTTTCACCGTCTTTCAACCACCTTTCTGATCATCACACATACAATCAAACACTATGGCTCAAACTGTCGAAGATTTAGTTTTGTTACAAGAAATTAGCTACCCAGCTATTCTTGATAACTTTAAAGCAAGGTAAGCTTTTTACATTGTTTTTAACCATTAAACTCACCCTCTTTTATCAAACACCTTTTTTTCATTGTTAAAAGTGTTAGTTAACTTGAGTCAACATCCCTTAGTTGTTGTATTTTCAGTTTATCAACAAGGTTTGGTCACTTTATGCATCTCTTTTTTGTTCTTTATTCATAATCACTTTGTTTATAAGTCCCATTTAGCTCTCTTTTTTCATTCTCATAATTAGCATTAGACTCATTATTTTACTTGATTCACTAGAAGACTAAAATTAGCAATAGTTTAGAAATACGTTAATAAAATGTGAGTAATTATATGAGTAATCCTTTTCATTTGATAGTCTATTTTTTCAATATCAAAAGTAGTCGATATAAAAAGGTAATCAAAACATCAATCTTTTGATATCAAGGTGCTGGAAGCTCTCAACTACAAGATAAATATGTTGTTGTTTATACGTAATGACTGAATTTTTTTCTTTCTCTTTCCTTTTCTCTTTCTTTCTCTCTGAATGATGACAACCAAAATAGCAACAATTTCTTTATTTCAAAACTTTGCTATAATTTTTCACTTCTTGTGTTCTTTCATGCATATCCCACAGAAAACTTTCTATGCCAAGCAAATGTCAAAAAAAGTGAAGTCTGCCGTGTTTGGGTGAAAGTTAACTAAAATAACGGGTTGGTTACGCTTGCGTTATTTTCTTGATAATTTTAGCTAATGTTTTGTGTCCTTATGTAAACTTTCCCTTGCTGTAAAGGTAGGAAGAAACAGTCTTCCTTATTTTTATGATTTATGTATTGGGTTAGTTCATCATCAGTAGTTTCTCACTTTTTTATAGCTTTATGAACTCACAAAATTGACTAAACTAAATTATCTATTAGTTGACCGGACAATCTCGAGCAATCGTCAATTTTATGTAAAAAGTAATAAAAAAATTAGATCAATCGAAGTACTTAAGATGATTTTTAAGGCAAAATAATTCTCTTCTTGGTCACAATCGACTGTTAAACACTTTCACCTGATTTCCTTTATTATTCTTGATTCACTTTTGTTTGGCCACAATTTAATTTTCACAAAAAATCAACAACTGCTGAGTTTAAGAAAATACAATCAAAACAATTTTATTAACCATCTCCATGAATTGACTCTTTATTGTTGCTTCCTTAATTCACTTGAGAAGTAGCTAACAACTCAATTAACTTTACTTTTAACCTATTTTTAAATGAATAAATGTAGTTTAAAGTAAAAGATGAAATACTGACAATAAAACTGACCAATATTCAAAACATTTTCCCTTATCCTTTCTCGTCTTCAGGTTCAACAGTGGTCAGATATATACCTACATTGGCGAAGTCTGTGTCTCTATGAACCCTTATCGAACTGTAAATATATATGGACCAGGAGTGGTAAATGACTATAAAGGACGTGAAATATTCGAGCGTCCGCCACATCTATTTGCAATTGCTGATGCTGCCTACAAAACAATGAAACAAAAAATCAAGGATACCTGTATAGTTATTTCCGGGGAAAGTGGTGCCGGTAAAACGGAAGCCTCAAAGATTATAATGAACTATATAGCAGCCATTACCCGTAACCAGGGTGAAGTTCAACGAGTCAAGAATGTAATACTCAACTCAAATTGTATTCTTGAAGCTTTTGGTAATGCCAAGACTAATCGTAATGACAATTCAAGTAGATTTGGTAAATACATGGAAATTGTATTTGACTTTAAAGGTGATCCCGTTGGTGGTCATATAAACAAGTATTTGCTCGAGAAATCGCGCGTTATCGCTCAACATGAAGGAGAACGAAATTTTCACAGTTTTTACCAATTAATCTCTGGCTCCAATGATCAAGCATTAACTCGATTGGGTTTGAAAAAAGATCCCCTTTCTTATCGTTATCTAAGTCAAGGTAAAACACCAAGGGTTGTTAATATTGATGATCGAATGGATTTCCGTAAAGTAACATCTGCTGCAAGTATTCTTGGTTTCAATGAAGAAGAATCGGAAATGATTTGGAAAATATTGGCCTCCATTTTACACCTTGGTAATGTTGAATTCAGTTGGCACGAGGAGAAGGAAGTTTCATACATTCAGGATAAAAGTAAGCGTCACATTGAGCACATGTGTCGTCTACTGTCTATAAATGAAAAAGATTTAACCGATAGTTTGTGTCAACGGGTTATCGCTGCTGGTGGAGATGTAATGTCTAAAAAGCACAACGTTTCCGAGGCCATTTATGGTCAAGATGCCTTTGCTAAGGCTATTTATGAAAGGCTCTTTTCTTGGATTACGGATAAAATTAATGAAGCCATTCGGGTCGATGAACTATCTCGTGATCAACTTTCATATTGTGGTAAACGAACAGTCATTGGTGTATTGGACATCTATGGTTTTGAAATATTTGACAACAATTCTTTTGAGCAATTGTGCATCAATTATTGTAATGAAAAACTTCAACAATTATTTATTGAATTGGTTTTAAAACAAGAGCAAGAGGAATACCAAAGAGAGGGAATCGAATGGAAACACATCGACTATTTCAATAATCAAATCATTTGTGATCTTATTGAAGAGCCTCATAAAGGAATAATATCAATATTAGATGAAGCCTGTCTAAATGTTGGTAAAGTAACAGATGAAATTTTATTGGAAAACATGGATAAAAAATTATCAAATCATGCCCATTATGTTAGTCGGCGTCTTCGTCCAACTGACAAAACTTTGGAACACCATCGAGATTTCAGGATTAAACATTATGCCGGTGATGTGACGTACAGCATAAAGGGTTTTCTAGACAAAAATAAGGATCCATTATTTCAAGACTTTAAGCGCTTGTGTTATAATTCAACACACCCGTTGATTCAATCAATGTGGCCTGATGGAGCTCAGCATGTTATGAAAGTAAACAAGCGTCCCTTCACTGCTGGTACTTTATTTAAAGGTTCAATGATTGCTCTAGTGAATACACTCATGTCAAAAGAGCCCTTCTATGTTCGCTGTATTAAACCCAATGACAACAAATCTCCAGTTATTTTTGATGAAGTACGAGTACAACATCAAGTAGAATATTTGGGTTTACTAGAAAATATTCGTGTACGTCGAGCTGGATTTGCTTCTCGAATGACTTATGATCGATTCCTTCGCCGGTACAAAATGGTTTCATCCATAACCTGGCCAAATTATCCACCATCTTTAGGCTCTGATCGTAATGCTGTTGAACATTTAATGGCAGACTTTCCAGAACTGCAAAATGATGTTAGATATGGTAAAACTAAAATTTTCATCCGATCGCCTCAAACATTGAACTTCCTTGAAAATGAAAGAAGTCGCCTAATTCCTAGGATCGTCATCTTATTGCAAAAGGTGAGCCATCAAGTTCCTAATAAATTTGCTTTTCATCTACTATTAATAATATTCAAAACTGTTAGCCAACCCTATGTAAACTAATCAAAGGTTCATTAATGTTTTGCATTTTATTGAGATAAGCTTAAATGTGAGATCATAATCAAAGGAAATTAAATTAAGCTTGACTAATCATAATTTTTATTCAACGTTTACATTATAATCATTTAATTCAATATGATTTCATTATCTTTTACTCATTGTTTAGATGGTGAGAGGAACTCTGGTTCGCCTTCGGTATCGCCGTATGAAGGCCGCATTAGTCATTATTCGTTTCTATCAAAGATGTAGAATACGAAATTATTTACTCGAGCTTCTTCAACTCTACAGTGGAGCTAAAAATTTACCCGATTTTGGTAAATCAATAACTTGGCCAACTCCCCCATCGACACTCAAATCTAATCGTGGCATTGGTATTCTTAAACCCATCTACGTTAAATGGAGAGCTTACATGATACTGAGACAAATCCCACGAGAAGAATGGTCTCAGATGCATTTGAAAGTAATCGCTGTGGATGTGCTGAGAGGACGTAAAATAGATTGGGGTCATGATAAGCGTTGGGAAGGAAATTATTTAGCCATGAAAAGTGAAAATGAAACTTATGATATCTTTCAAACTGTCTCCCGTAATTTAGGGAAAGATGCTTTTGAAACGATCCTTTTCTCTAGTTTCATCAAGAAGGTTAATCGTTTTAATAAGACTGCAGACCGTGCCTTTGTTGTTACCAATCAAAGCATCTACAAATTAGATGTTAAATCATTCAAACCCTTGAAAGGAGCCATTCCTTTATCAGAGATAACAAGACTCAGTGTATCACCAGGACGAGATCACCTGATAATAATTCACATGAAAAATGGAAATGATTTTGTGTTTACATTGATTGATAGTGGCAATGGGAATCACAATAGAATCGGTGAATTAGTTGCTATTTTATTGCGTCAATATTTCACGTAAGTATTTCCTCGACTTTTCAAATCAAATCAACTGTACGATAAGAAACATTTCAAGCAACCTGTTGTGCTATAGTAACACTTTCTTAGCTATGAATTGGTTGTCACTGAAATACTTTTAGCTTTCAATGCTTGCCATTGAAGACAATCTTTTGTCAAGTTCAAAGGATTTCTTTATCAACTATGTAATTGAACGTAACCTTGCATGATAGATTTTTTTGTCTAGTAGACTTTCAGGATGATTATTAAGTGTGTAAAATTCAAGAAACTGGATTTATAATAACATGTCATATCATGTAACACCACCAACGCCTTGTGCTAATATTTTTATTCCTATGTTTTCATCTCGTCTTTTGAAGTTTAATTTCACCTTAAATCCAATCCTACTTGATATTTTTGTTTTTTTTGCAACATTCTTTCAAAGAATTGATGAGAAAGTTCCGTTTCAAGGATAATTAATCAATACATTAATCATTGATTTCATTTCCTTTTCCATTGTTTCAATTAGTAATAAATTTGGTTTTTCTCTTCACAGATTGTATCGACGAAACCTGAGCGTTTCAGTAGCAGCCACAATAAATTGTCAGCTTGGAAGTAAACCTAAATATATTACAATCGACTCCAATTGTACCCAGTCAACACCAGTTTTCAAGAAAATCGCAAAAGATAAAATCTCATTTTCATGGCCTGCTCATCTCACAAATGTCTGAGAAAAAAGAAAAAAATTCATCTTTTTGTAATTTTAATGCAAATTTTAATTTTTTAACCACTTGGACGATTATATCCGCCTTTTTCATCTCCACCCACATTATTATCATTATTATCAACATCATTTTCATTATCCTCATCCATGCAAACACCAAGATATCATCATTGACAACCATTGGCAAAGTTGCTCTTCTATCAAGTCTTGAATACGTTGGTTAACAACATTTTCCCACTGATTTACCTTCTTTGCCTTGGAAAACTTGACAATCGAATGAGAAGAAATGATTGAAAAATCTTTGTAACTAGCAAATTTTACACCTTGTGATACCTGAATGATACGTGAAATAATAGTCAGATAACTTTATATTTATAGAGGCAAACAAAGTAACAAAACTCAACAAAAAATTTAGTTTTACAAACTCTGATAGTTGACTAATGTATTAATGACGAATCAAATCACTGCTTAAATCAAAAGCAATGTTGCTGACCTTTTAATAGTCTACAAACTATTATGGCTGAAACAAACAAAAACTATCATTTGATAATCTATAACTGTAAACTATTAATATAATCAAATAGCAATATTTTATATTGAATATGATAGTCATTTAGTGAAAAGCTGAAACTTGTCTACTTTTATTACTTTAATAATATTTTGCCCTTTTCAATGCAATACACAATCAGCAATAATTTTGATTATTGCTAGTGTGCTTATCTAAAAATTGTAATAATTTAAACCCTTAACTTAATAACAAATATAAAGCTGTCTGCTTGAAAGTCCTTTTATATCATATATATTAAAAAATAATAAACAGTCCCATTCGATTATTCAACAATTGGTCATTTTATTCAATGCATTATTGCTCTTTATTCAAACTTAGTTATCATTATCTTGATTATGTGGGAAATTAAAATCTAATTAATCAGCTTGATTTAGATAAGATAATCACTAATTTCCAATTTCATCAATTATACCAAATAAAGGGATTGAGATTTCAATTTAACATAAAATAAATTAATGAATATCAATGAATTAACCTAAAAGTGATTTGATTTATCAAACTTTTTCAGGTTTTATTAATGAATGCTGATTTCAAGTGGTTTATAGTTTAAATGAAAGTTAATAGATGTCACTACCTTCTCACCAAATTGAAAATGTTTGATGGTTGGCAATTTAATTGAATAATTTTCAAATTACATCAAATAACTATGTTTAATAACTACTGTCTAATGATATTATACGATGGTATTTATTTGTATCATCTGCTATTTATAATTTGGTTGAATCCAAAAATTAAGGTAAAGATTGAACAGTCAAATAGTCAGTCCAGGTTCATTCATTAGCTGAAAATAGGCTCATTCAAGATAATCCCAGCAATCATGTTATTAAATAGATGGATTTAGTTTCATCAAACTGTGATTTGTACTGTTAATTTTAACAAACTGGCCAAGCGTAAATATCAAGATAAAAAAGTAACAGAAAAGGCAATAAATACAAGGTGTTTCATGGAGGTTCCCGTAATTTTCATGTGATCAACTTTGCCTCTGATATCAAACTTGTACATTTTGAAGCGCAAATTCATTTGTCTTATACAAATTTCCTAAATATTTGAGTATTAATCTTGGCTGATCATTTGCAGCTTCAATGTTAATCAAAATAAGATCAACATTAAAATTTTGAATATTAAATTCAATATCAAATTTCATTTCAATATCAATCTGGAAACTTCGTTAAATGGTTGTAACTTATGGAGGAAAAAGCAACTAGCAAAAAAGTCCGAGTTAATCAAAAGCTGATTTAACTGGTTATGCTGCTGCAAATGATTATGATGATGATTGATCAATTGAATTGATGAAGGAAGGGAAAAATGAAAAGGTTGTTGTCACATAATAGTTTAAAGCAAATGATGATGAATCAGAGTGAATCCAAATCAAATTGATTATAATGTAATAAGTATATTGCTGTTTATAGCAAACTTGTCCTCAACCAAAAGTCTAATTTGTAGCTGTCTTTGTCATGTGATACCAAGATGAACCTGAAAAAAGGTTTCCCTGGTTTTTTTGGGTTGATTGTTTCTCCCTTTATAAAGGACCTAAATGTACAATAAAACACTGATAGTTTGGACCAAAAAGTCCAAAATGAGTCGAAGCAGAAGAGAAAGACTTAGTAGACAGAGAGGGAAGAAAGAGTGAATGAGAAGAAAGAGGAAGATCGAGTGAGAAAAGATGAGAAGAGAGAGAGAGAGAGAGAGAGAGTTGGGTTGAAGAGCGTGATTCTTTAAATTCACTCTGACCGTTCTTCTGACAGTTGCTTCTTCCTTTTTATTTTTCATTCTGTTTCATTTTCCTTTTACTTTATTTAATTTCATTGTTTAATTATTTTTATTTTAACCTTAATTATTATCTTAAAGTTTGTCTTTCAACTCTCAAATATCTGGTAATTCTGTCACCATGTTTCAAAACAACTGACAACCCAATTCTGGTCAACAGTCTTCTGTGCATCTCTTCATTTTTTTCAAATATCATTTCGATAAGCAAATCATGTTGCTTACAACCAAAAGATGATCATCTTGTTTTTCATATTAATTTACTCTGCTACACATTTTAACGGTAAGTAATTATTTGTTAATTGTTATCATCTATAACTCATTTGCAACCCTTAACCTTTAAGCCATGCCAGTCTCTCGATCTAAAGTAACCCATGACTGTTATCATTGGTTATTTGCCTTTGATTTACTCTCACATGTTTTGCGTTTTTATTTTTGGTCTTGACCATCTTAATTACTTCAAGATGTGTTCAATCAATAATCATTATGTGATCATTGCAATTAATTTAGGTTGATTAAGATAATAGCTATTTGGTATCAGCATTTTTCAGTCATGTCTATTTGTTTAAATCGTGTTGATGTACCCAAAATATCTCAAATGCTCACTTCGAACCAGAAAATGGTTGCTTTGCTACTGAACCGGCTTCTTGGCTAATTTC
The DNA here is from genome assembly GCF_039701765.1 of Tetranychus urticae. NCBI lineage: Eukaryota > Metazoa > Arthropoda > Arachnida > Trombidiformes > Tetranychidae > Tetranychus > Tetranychus urticae. The sequence continues at coordinate 9,531,568 of NC_142958.1, forward strand.
ATTTTTTTGCATTTCTTAATTTAATTTCATGATTTAATTGCGTGTTTAATGAATTTTTACGTTAATTTTGACTATTTTCATGCTTTTCAGCTAGATATAATAAGATTGACCAAGATTGATTTTAACAATTCAATTCAATATTTGTTAAGTTTTTGTTTGATTTTCACCTCAATCCTTCAATTTTAATTTCATTTCTTCCGCACATGATAAGCTTACAAGCTCATCAATCAAATTGATGTTCCATGTTAGGTTAATCATAACCATTTCATGACAATCATATCAACACCTAACAAAAAATACTTAAAAAATTGTGGAGAAAATTTATTCTCTTTTCAAATCTAATAGTTGATTGTTTTTCAAAACACTTTTATTAAGACACAAGCAATTCCAAAAATTATTCAGGCTAAAAACTATTTACCATTAAGCTCTTATCAAATTAAGGGTTAATTACTCCTAATTCCTGAAACTTCCAAGGATCTAGCAATTATAAAATGATTTAACCATCGATTCACCTCAAAAACCCATAAACATAACCTTGTACAAGCAGTTAACCAGAATGAACCAGGATTGACAGTTTCAAATTTTTTGATTATTTTGTTTCTTTAAATATTTATCCTTTAGTTGCCAATATAAATTAAACTGTAGACCCATTGAACAGCTAATCAATTTAAATTATATCAATTTCAAGGAAACAGTCAAAATTCAAAAGATGAATACATTTCCAGTGAAAAAAGCCATGTTATATTGACAGCCCAATATTGAAGTAAACCCATTTTAACACAAAAAGGTTTCTCTGAAAAGTAACCATCATTATCAAACTATTTTAATTGACAGTCTTTTTAGACTTATACTTTTTTCAAATGATTATTACACTTGTCAAATCAAATCAAATCATTAATGTTCAATTCTTTTCATCAACAGTAATTAATGGATTGGTGGTAACAGAAATTTCTTTCCTTTCATCAAATGGTAGAAATGATTACGTTCTCACCGGTGAAGGATTCACTATTACATGCTCTTACCTGTTGGGGAAAGAAAATGAAATACTAAAGTCAATTGAAATCTTGCAGAATGGACTTCAGGTAAGATTGATATTCTTACAAAAGACTAACCTGATCACCACCAATATTTAACCTGCAAAAGTACAGATTGCAACAGATTTCCGAACAATTAATGAGTTTCTCCAATGATTTCCACAGAGTTCAAGAATATCCAAATTTCCTCGAAAAAGGGCCATTCAGAGTTCGATTAGAAACCTCACATTTTGCAGATTCGCAAAAGGCTGTCCAAAAGTCTCATTGCTCTAACATGAAGTTGACAAGATAACGCTTCTAACAAAGCACTGATTCAAATCTTAATAATAATCATTCCAGTTGTAATTCTTGTTCTTATTCATTGAATAGTCTTGAAAGATCGTAAAGTGTTATCTTTTGGGAATCCTTTACATTGAAAGTAAAAATTCTTAAATATAAAGATTTTTGTACAAGCTCTGTAACTGGATTCGCTGAATTTGGGTTGAACAAAAATCTAAAGGTTACCAGAAATTTCAATTTTTCTCCTGGTTTTCAATTTGCTCTCTGAATGGCAAACTTTCAAGATATCTGTTGAAGGTTAAGGAAATTTGGGTGTCAATCCTTCAATGAACTCACAACTGATCAAACGTGTATCAGGGCTGATCAGCTGAACAATGAAAGTTCATCATTCCAAATCTAAAAAAAAGTATTTCATGCCCCTTTATCAACGTCATTTGTGGTTCTTGATATTCCTCATCAAACAACAGTTAACTTATAAAAAAACTTATAAACCCACTTATTCTGGTTCTTAATCCTATTCAGCTTAAATCAACCATTACAAAGATTTTTGATTAGTTGAAGTTGAAGATGGGTTGAAAAAAATGTTTAAATTATTATCGACCAGATTGTTTCCATTCAATTTTACAATTGAATACTGTATTTAATGGTTTACTATGATTAACTTGACGATTTGATAACCATGCAAGAGTTATATATTTAGGACAATTTATTTATAAGTTGATGTTAACATAAAATCCATTTGAAATCAAACTGAACAATTAAAAATGTTGAATCGCAATAACCATTAGTTAACATCTTACAATTACTATCAAGATTGTGTTATTTTAATTGCCAATGTTTAGACAGATTTCAATGCTGTTAACTTGATTCAACAATTTATGTTATTAATGTTAATTTGCTTTTGTTTGCTTTTTAGTCAACAGCAATCAAAAAATGAATGACAGCCAATGTCAAGAGCCTTTGACCTTATTAACATGTTAGTAACAATTAGTAATATCATTGATAAGTTTTAATAACATAATTGCTAACAATTAACATTGGTTTGTTTTTAAAACACAAATTTTTGAATCAATTGTCAGTCTCATATTTTGCTTTCACAAATTTTACTCCAATTTTAAGGATAATTTTTGTTTAAATATGTTGATCAACTCATCATAACAATGAAGTTAACCAAATCAAGAATAATCAACTTTACTATTAGAATACTTTTTCTGTATTTATAATAACACTTGTTATTCCAATTGATTCCAATAATAATCATGAAACTCTACAAAATTGAGATTAATAAGGTTAACTTTAACATTATTCATTGTATTTTTATTGTAACCTTTCCAGTCTCATACATAATTTAATCTTAAATTGTGTTTGAGGTTTACAACTCTAATCATATTGTAGTGTTTAACCCTTGAGGTGATGAGAAGCTGAAACAAATTAACTTTAGCTAATGTAATCCAAGATTTACCTGACAACTCCTGAACTCTCACCAGAATTATTTACGTTAAAATATTTCATTATTATCTTCAACCTGAATAAGGATAAAAAGGTAATAGCTTTGATGATGATAATCTTAACACGAGCCGGTTCATTAATGATAAATGAAACAGATAATTTACATGCAAATTGAATTTTATTGAATTACAAAGTGACCAGAACAAGTGAATATACAGAAAAAAGTGAAATACAAAAAAACATTGTAACAATGAAAATGTAACGATAAATAGAAGACTATTTTGGGTTCCTATTTTTGGTTAAATTTCCAGCATTTTGTTATTGTTTGTGTTGATGTTAACTCACAATAGTTGATATTGTAATTATTATTATCATTGGAATACAGAATTACTTTAATATTATTTACATTCAGATAAAAGGGCCAAATAAAGAGGTTCATGATGGAGGCCAAAGGAAAGGCCAACATTTGAAAGAGTAAACCTTTAAAGTCAAAATGGTTTTTATCTTTATCATTTCACGAATTCATGATGATCGTCAATCAGTTGATGTTGATCTTCATGATTTTCATCTTCTCATCTATTCTCCTCTTTTCGGTGACCCTTTAAAGGGCAAAATTTAAAGATGAAAAGTTGTATTCCATCATTGATTGAAATCAATGAAGAAAATGAATCAACAATTGCCTGTAAATTGCACTGCCAATAATGGTTCAATGTAAATGCCCACATTTTTTGGTTACTTTCTGGTTGCAAACATATTCCTGTTGATCAAAAAAAGGTAGACAATTTACCTCTCTTTAATCATGATCGGTCAGTTTTTATTGCCGATTATCATTCACAATTTGATTTGATCTATTTTGTATGGTAAATTTCAATGGTAAACACGATTTTTGTTTGATCAACTTGACTATTTTACGAAATCTGGTTTTTAAAACCAATCTAATGTTATAAACAACACAAGTTCAATACATTAGCAGCAATTAATATCATTTAATGTGATTTTAAATAGCTATCAACAATTTAAAGTAAAATCAATTTGATTTAAATGGAGCTAAAGATGGCCTTAAATGTCTATTGATTTGTTGATTATGCTTGCATTATGCCAGTCACTTTTGCTTTTGTCAACCAAATTAGATACATTTGTTGATCAATTTTTCTGCCTTTCTTCATTTTTCATCATTCATTGCCACTGTTAATGACCTTTCTATGACCCATTACCTTAGCCTCTCCCCTGTGGTTTGACCTCTCATTAGAGTCAACATCAATTTTAATCAATCATTTGACTGTGAAAAAAGGATCACACAACAGTGTTTCATTTTTGTGCCAATTTTTAGGTTCCATTGATTGATCTCTTTATCTATTCATATTGGTCACCTTCTCAACAGGATATTTCCCATTGGTATTGAACTGATTAGCTTAAAGACGATGAAGATAATGATGAAAATGATGAAGATGATGTTGATAATCACTTAACTGTTACTTCAAGCTTAATCACTGACAATGTAAATTTGGTTTCCATTATGCTTATTATGCACCAAACCATTATCTCCATCATAATTATTCAATTACATTTCATGATTTCGTTGTTAATATTTTTTGCTTTACTCTTGTCTTGATACGGATAACAGGAAATCCTATCAAGCAAAGCCATAAACACGCAAAAAGCAGCACATGATGTTTACAAACTGAACCAATCATAATCATTGAGATGGTGAAAGTTTATCCCAAATCAGTGTTCACCAAACTAAATACTTGAGACAATCAAAAATCGGTTTACAATGAGAAACCAGAAAATTGAAAATAATGTTTCTAATGGATGCAATCTGTATAGCTCATATTTCCCTTTCCTGTTCCCCTCCTTTTCCGTCATTACTTCTCATCTCTTTTTTCAGTATCCTTTCATTATCATCCCTACTCATCATGTTTTACTTTCTCTTTTTCATGCCCAGGTTTACGAGTTTAACTTTGAAACCAATGAAACCCGAATCGATGGTTTACTTAAAGGTGCTGTTGATTTAACCAAATCTTCATCCAGTCACATTTATGTTAAAAATGCAACCATTGCTATGCATGGTAATTATACCTGTAAAGTTAAAAGTCAAATTTCCTGTCGCTCCCAATCCTCCAATTTGATCGTGATTAATGGTAAGTTTTTGATTGCCCAGTTAATCAAAAGATAATTTTACTCATTTTCCAATCTTCCTTTTCCCTGTCTGGTTTACTCATTACAAATTATGTTGTTTAATGATTAAACAATGACCATTACAATTGATGTTTCCATTGTATTTTGATTTTAATTTTTTTTCTACTTTTTTCATTTTCCTCTCTAGATGCCTGTAAAGATAGTGATTGGTCTTTTCGCACTAACATGATTCATTGCCTTGAAATAATTGAGCTTGAGTGTTCCGGAATGTTTCCAAAGCCTTCACCCTCTTGTGGTGTTTATGAGCAAACCACAGGTAATTCAAGAGCTTGCCGGCAAACCGATAAAGATGGACAAAAGTCAACAATGTTTTAATATTCATTCATTGATATTCACAAGATTGACATAATGTTTGCTGGTGAACTTGAAGGACATCAGTTCAATCTTTTTTTCCTCTCTCCTTACCTTGCATCAATGATTCTCGTTTCAAGTCTCACAGTTGATGATGTTGATGATAGGCACTTGTCATTGGCACAAGACTTTATTATCTTCATCGGGTAGACAGAAATAGCTAAAGACAAAAACAAAACCTAAAAGAGATGAAAAGAAGATCTTCTCTCTTCGCATCACTTATCACCTTTGAAGATGAGCTTGTTCAACATGCTAACTTTCATTTTGTCGATTCTACATTTCTCTTCCTTATCATCTTCATCTGATTGTTGTCAATTTACCTTTAGATTTTACTTTCAAATGATTTCCATCTTGAGAAATAACTCAATTTGTTCTCGTGTGACATTTTGTCAACCTTGTAATTTAGCAAAGATGCAAATGGAAAAATAATTTTCAAAGTTTCACATTTTATCTTTTTCTTGCCATTCTCATCATCTTCATCCACTGAATCAATTTTCATTGCATTTTCTTAATATTTTTTAACTCTTCTCTTTTTATCCTCATAGGTCAACTCATCACTGCTGAACCATTTACCAAAATAAAACTCCAACCTGATGGTACTTATGACCTTTCAATGTCCCATCGATACATTGCCGAAGATTATCGTGATAGAAAGGGTTCATTCCTGTTTCGCTGTATCCTGTCCGTTATTGGAACAAGTTGGACTCGAGTGATTAACAGTAAACTATTCAGTCGTCGTGATTGCCCCGAACCATCCACAATTGCCAATGGTTTTTATACAGTTAGCCAAAGAAAGTCCTGTTGGGATACTCCAACTGAAGGATCAATTGCCACTTATTCATGTTCATCTAATTACACTTTATCTGGTGATGGGATTTTAGTTTGTGTCGATGGAACCTGGAGACAGGTTTATGGACATCATCAGAATCTTTCTGAAAATGATATTAATCTAACTAAATTACAATTTTTACCTGTTTCAGACACACAATTACCAACCTGTAGTAAGTTGATATCAACCTTTAAACAATGTTATTTTGCTTGGTATTTTTTTCACTACTTTTGACATTTCCAACAACTCTATCCAAATCATCACTATCAGTGTTTGTGTGTGAATGTGTTTCCATCTAATCATTATCATTAGTACCATTAGATCAACGCACGTATTGCTGCTATTATTAACTCAAGTCACGAAGGTTAAGAGTAATAATCATCAAAATGAAGATGAAACTTTCCTATTGATGACAATGTTAGCCATTTCAATTCAATTTAAAACAAAAGTGAAAAGATTTACCTTTTGAGAGGTGTTTTCAGGCCATTTTATAATCACATTTAATCACGTTCTTGATGTGATTCTTTGACAATTTAGAGGTTCCCTCCTCACCAACTAGGCGCCCTCTCATCATTTTCATAATCTTCATCATTCTTGCACAAATTAACTTAACTGAAAAACTGTGTTCATGTCAACTTGTTGACAAATGATTAAATTTATGAACTCAAATTAACCATAGACGTACCCGTCAATTAACATGTTCAATTTAAATGACCTTTCAGTGTTGAAAGATGCATTAACGTGTAATTAAATCTTTGTTAATTAACCCAAATAACATAGCTAATTGCCTATCATCCACAATTTAAATTCATGGTTGGCCAATTTCAAAATTAATGTTTTTCCTTGAATTACATTTTCAGCTCAATTGATCTTTGATTTACCATTACTCAGGAAACTATTAAACCCAATTCAATACAAACAGCAATTCTTTAAACCTTTTCAAATTATGTTTACCTAATCAATTGGCCAGCCAATCTTCACAGATTTGAAAAAGTTATTTACCTTTTCATCAACAATTTAAGGTCATTTCCTAAACGATGAAAACCTTTCCAATGTTATTTTACTGTTTATTTTAACCAAATTTTGCTACAAAATTTGACAGCTTTACCTTTGAAACTCAACTTGACCAGGTTATTTATATAAAGGGCTCATTAAAAAAGGCTCACAATTATGAAGCCAAAACAATCGTCACTGAATCCCGATAAGATTATTATACCCAAAATAAAGCTGATAATGGTGAAAATGGTATTAACTTGATAGTGATGATTGGTGATGGTAAATGTAAAGGTTTTGTCAAATGAAATCAATCATCTTTTATCCTCTAACCTTATACTTTAATATCTAATTCAATCTTTTTTCATTTCTCTTTCACTTTACAGATATATCATCAATATCTTCACTGGCCGTCAGCTTAATCATTTTAGTCACCATAATTCATCTTAATCATCTATTATAACCTTACGTAGACCTTAATCATATTGGAAAATATATACAACTTAATTTTAACCCAAAAACGTTTTTTAATGTTGATCCATAATGCCTAATTATTGTTTATTGTAAATAATAATATGGACTCGATTGAATCCATGGATCAGCCGGATCGTGCAATTATCTTCATCCTGATCATCCCAATCAAATTGGCATCTTGAGTTGCCTCGTTGGAATCCTATTTATTTTCTGGTACCAAAATGTTGACCAAGTTCACATCAAAGATATCATCCAAACCAGAATTTTCATCTTCATTCTGTCCTCAACTAAATTTGATTTATAAGTATCAAAATTATAGACAAATTATTTAAATCTCAAAAATACAGATAAACGTCAATTCAACAGGTTTGTTGCTCGAATAGCTCAGGAAATGTTTCAGCCAGCATTGATTCCTATTATCAATTGTTTTACCAACATTTTTCATGTCCTTTTTTCATAATACCAGAAAATCTTTGGTTATTTTTGAGCTTTCATTGTAAACTGTTTTCCTCGGTGGAAACATTTATGCTTCAAGAAGATCTTGCAAGCCAAAATCGATGTTCAAGATGAAACAGTTCTGTAACTATTCGAGAAACAATTCAGTTAAATTTACGATTAACTCTGTATATCTATATCATAAGGAAACAAATAATATATTAATTACATATTAATGCTAACAATTTTAAATTATCAATTCTAGAGCTACTATAAAATATCGTACAGTACAATACCCGGTTAAAGCAATTTTTTTTTCTAAGTCTCCATCTAGTGATAATGACTTTCAGAAACTGACAGTGCTTAAGATTTAGGTAATGAAAGGATTATATAAAATTTGTCAATTTGTAAAAAATCATAGATGGCGACTGTGAAAATTGCTTTAAACGGAACACAAAAAAATTGCTTTAACCGGGTATTGTACTGTATTTGACTCACCAGATGAAGCAAAGAGTAACAATCTAATCAATGATTTGGTTAATTTACTGAATTCAATTTTTAATATGATAGACAATTTATTTTTCATGCTTAACCTTAAATCTTATCCAATTGTTTTCAACTAAATTGTGATTCTTAAACTGCCCTTAAACTCAAATTGATTATCTTATGTCATGTTTTTTTCTCGTTATTAATGTATTTGGCCAACAGCTGCTGATCCATTTTAAATCTAGATATTTTAATAATTTTTAATATTTAACCGATTCTAATTTCAACCATTGATTTAGTTATCACTGACTTGAATATTGAAATGATTTGTCATGATTTTGTTGAAAATTTCAAAAAATGTTCAATTTTATCATGGATACAGCTGATTAGCTTTGGATTTAATTTGTTTATAATTGACTATTTGCTTCTTCAAACTTGTGCTTTGACTTTAACAATTAATGAATAAAATCAATGAAAATTTTAATCTAAATTACTTTTTTGTCTTTTCTTGATGGTTCCATGATTAAGATTGTATCTTTGAACAATCTCTTCCTCATTGCATGGAAAGTTAAATATTCATTATTCATTTATTAATGAATGAATTGAATTTCATTTTTTGCTCAATTCTTTTCATATTTTAAGTTTTTGTTTTTCACTTATTATGATCAAGACTATTTTAAGGCTTTAACCATCTAATCTTTTGATTGTCAATTGATTTTATTAATAGATTTCACTATTATTAGCATTTCCAGCAAATTATCGCGTTACCATTTTCGTGGTTAGGTTCATTTTCAATTTCACTTTCACCCAGTTTGGATTAAATTTTTGCTCATTTAGTCTTAATTGACTTTGTGTCCATCACAGTGTCCATTTCAATTGTGATCAGTGGCAAAGTTTAAAAATGATTTTCAGTTCCATTCTCATCTTTTTGGTCGCTTTGATTCCAACCGTGTTTAACCCATCGGATGCAAAGGAATCTAAAGAGGACGAAAAGGAAGGCAAAGGTAGCAATAAACCAATGATCATCATGTTAGGTAAGTCAATTGTAATTATTTAGATTTTGGTTAGATAATTGTGGTTCTTCATCTCTAGGTAATCAAGGATCTTCCAACAATGGTGGTATGAATGGAGGAGGGTGGGGAAATGGAGGTAATAATATGGGTTGGGGTGGAGGTGGTGGTGGTGGACCTAATGGCATGATGTGGGGTGGCAATGGAGGTGGAAACTGTAACGGAGGTAAGATGAGAATAAGATTAATGTAATTATTGATTAACTATTATGATATGAAATTTAACAGGCTGTAACAATATGATGATGTCCAATAAAATGTCTCAAGATCCATCTATGCAAACTAAATTTGTTCCTGTTCCAATACCTTACATGGTTCCAAAAAAGTCATCCAAAAATGGTGATGGCGATGATTATGATGATGATGATTATAGTGATGAGGGCGATATGATGATGGATTTGATGAACAAAATGAATGGTATAAATAGTATGAACGGTATGAATGGTTTCAATGGGATGATGCCTGGTATGAATGGTATGGATATGATGAAAAAAATGAAAGATATGCAAATGATGAAAATGATGAAGAAAATGATGAAAAAACAGAAAGATAATAGAAACAGAAGAGGTGGAGGAGGAAAGTGTTGTCCAGTTATGAGGGTAATCACCAACAAAGCACCAATGAAGCAACAAACACAACCCAAACCTCCAGCGACTCAATTAATGATCCTTCCGTAAGTAGTTCATAAACAGAACACAAAACTGAAAGAAATGCACAAAATTTTAATTTTTCATTTTTTCTCCTTCACTTTTACATTCTATTTCTTTCATTTCAAGAGTTCCAAGGTAAATATAAAATTATTGTCCAACTCTAATCATGTCATTGATTTTGATAGTCTTTTAGTGATAAATATAATCTTTAATCTTTTCAGTCCGATGCCGGTTCCAATGCATATGCAAGGACATAAATCAATGCCTATTCCGATGCCAGTTCCTTATCCTCTTCCAGTCCCGGCTCCATCATCAGCTCGGCCTCCTGTATCAATGACTATGCCAGTAAACATGGCAATGTCTATGCCAATGTCCATGCCCATGATGATGCCCATGGCGAATCAGCCAATACCAAAGAATGATCATCACCACCACCACCATCATCATCATACATCGAATGGATGGGAATCTGCAAAATCGAAAAGTTGTCCGTCCACTGGATGGTCACAAGTTCCAACTTCAAATTCAATGGCAACTGGATGGTCAACACCTTCATCAGGTTGGTCATCATCCCCTTACCCATCACAACCGCCTCCTCCTCCTCCTCCCTCTTCTTCATCATCTCCTCCTAACACTGGTTGGACAAATTCACCAAATGGTCCATCAGCAAATCCTGGAATGACAATTACCTTAAAATTACCATCCTCAAAATCAACAGGGTGGACATCACCATCTTCCTCTTCACCAATATCATCTCAGAACTGGGGACCTTCTTTACCGGCAACAGTCAATATGGTTGACTCTTGGGATACACCGAAACCAACTGCAGCCTTAGCTTACAAGGCTGCAAGTGTGATCCAACCCATTGCTGTTACTGACTGGATTTGATAACTTGAAAAGCTCATGAACATATTATAAATCAAGGATACGGGTATTCTAGGATCTCTACACAATTTACCTGCAGTTTATGTTAACATTAAATCATTAAACATCCACGAAACTTGAGTTATGGCCAATTTGAGTATCTTTTAAGCACTTTCAAACGATCAAACACAGAGACTTCCAGAAGTACATGTGAAAGGTCTATTCATCTATTGGTGACCAACCACCATTTCAATTGTTATTGAATCTACTAAAGATGAAATTACTAAAGTGACGGAGAAACAATTACACTCAGTAGGTTTACTTCATTTTTCGTGTATATTTGATTAGCATGATTATTACAATACCAAGTGCCATTGAGAGGGACTTTTTTGAACCTCTAAACACACAGTTATATTCAATCATTTATTTTTGATAAACTGATTGTTTTAATTTTTTGTTTTCCTTTGATCAACAGTCAACTGTATAAAATCACTTCTCATGTTGAACAATCAGTTGCTTAAAATTTTACATTTCTGTGTTGAGGTGATGATTGAAAGTATAACCTCATTGAGAAAACATTGAACAACAATTTTATCATTTCTTGTTTTGTTCCTTCAAATCAATGTAATCTCTTAATCATTTGTAAATGCTATCAAATTACGTCTGAATTGTTACAAAAAATATCAACCAATTACCCGTTTTTCAATATCTTTGTAAATCTTGCACCTTTTCAATTTAATAAAATTAAGTCAAGGGAAGAACCATTTGAATTAGCAAAAGCGTTTTAATCAATAGTTTCCGTTTTACCCTAAATTCATGAGACCAAATTTACAGGATCCAACCCAGGATAGATTGTCATCAATTGAATAAAGTTAATCATCAGATTAGGACGGAAGTCCATTATGAAAGGATTGACATGAAAATGGAAACAAAAATTTCATCCCAAATGTTTATCTCTAATGTAAAGAGAAACACTTGGAAAGTTCACCCAAAAATAATAAATGCATCAACTTGAAGTTACAACAAGCAACATGACCTGAATCTGCCTGTTAATCAGCCATCAACATGTTTCCATTGATTAAAGTGAAATGGCTTTATTCAATTTAATCAACAAATCAACGTGACACAGAAATATAAACAAACAAAATCCTCCCAAAAAAAGGTCCAAACATTTCCGTCAAATTAGCTGGTCTATTAAATGCTGGTCAAGCTTACAAATGGCAAGAGGATTAACCGTTTTTTTCACACACATTGGTACCTTTACCCTCTGGGTTTGAAACTGTTTTCATTACCAACAATATGATTCATACTAAATATGAATCATGACACTCTTGATTGGAGGAGGAACCACAAAAATTAATATCCACATTGCTTTTGAAGACATTTAACCATCTTATGTTTATTGGTAACAATAAGGAAACATGCTTGACTCTCCAAGGCAACCGAGTTGGAGGTTTAATTAAAGTATATTAAATCTGCCATAATCATCATCATTGACAACAATAGAGTCACCAGCCAACCGGTAAGCCTAAGCTATTGATTCTGGTTTTATTCTGGTTTCATTCTGGTATTTTACAAAAAATATTATTTTCGTATAAAATCAATTTACTAATCAATGGCACGGACTGTGGATTAGCAAATAATTTTCATTTTAATTATTGAAGAGTAAATGGCTTTAGCTTTACTTCAACTGTACCTGTTGACTGGTTCATTGGACTGAATCAATAAATGAATTGAAGGTAATAAAGTCAATGTCAGGTACAAATAAAAACGTCTTTGTTTGGTTTTACTTTTTTTTTTGCTTCTTCCATTGGCAAACATTTCCCCGGAGGAAGAAAGGTAAAATTGAAAAACTGAATCAGCTAATAATCATTTGTTGTATTCATCAAATTGCTTGGTTTCCCTTGGTTTCACAATTGATTTTTACAGCTGTTTAACTTTTTTTAGGCTTTAATCAAATTTTTGGCTAGATTTGCCTGAGTTTTGCCGAAAAAAGAAACCAGAAAATATCTCAATTGTAAACTTGTCAATCTTATTGCCTTCAAAGGCTCATGCTTTTAACCAATATTTCATGATTACATTATAAATGGTTGAAAAAACATTTGCTGAAAGGGAAAGATGATCAAGATACAAACGGAATATGAATTGTATCAAAATAAATATTTATCATTTGATGAATGAGAAAATTTTTTGGGCAACAACTTCAAGTATAAGACTCTATTGGTTGTAGGTTGCATGATAATTCAACTATAATACACCAACTAGTGATATAATTAGATACAAAGGTTTGGGTAGAATGGGTTTGGTTCAAAATGATATTTTTTATAAGTTGTTTGTTTAACACATTTTCAGGTCTTTTGTAGATGTAACTGACAGGGAAGAGTGTATTTAATTTTGTTGATCCATCAAGTTAACTTTACTTTAATCGAATGGCATTTTCAATAATTTCAACTAAAAACTCTAAATAGAGCATCTTCTTTAAACATTCAGTGATACTGGAATAAACTCTGGTTTTTATCTATGAAAAAGTCACCTACATCTTCATTGCCATCATCAACTTTACCCAAACAGAGAAGAGGAAAAGCTATGCAAATAATGATCAACTTGATCTTGGAGTGAGAAGATATTTTTAAACTTGGTCATTTCATCTTTAATGGTCTTCCATGACTATAACAACATTCCAGTGATCCTTTCTTTACACCGTTAAATGTATTCCAATTTTTGGGATCATTTATTGCAATCAAATGTTCAAGTTAATGTCAAAAATCGTAAAAACAAATTGACTGGAAATGGTAAACAAGCGCATCCATAAATCTTGATTAGTCGTAAGGTGACGTCTCAAATGTGTCATTATATTTCTGATAGTAATTTAGATGATAATAACTATAAGGTATGTACAATTAGTGTTAGTTTTGATTCTTGTCTGCACAATTTGCTTGTAAATTCTGGTGATTAATTGTCTTCTTTTTCTGGTTTCTTCACGTTTCTCAATGTTTTCACCAGTCTTACCTCGCATTGTCTTTATCATAATAACGCACAGTTTATTATTCAACTGTGAGACTGAAACAGTTAGTGACTTGTTTGCCTCTCCTGATCCACCGTCAATCATTTATTTGGAAACAAATTCAAGTGTAACAAAATATATTGACTATCGGTCTAATTGTGCACGCCAATGGGTCTTAAAACGTGAAGGCTACAATTATAATGGAAGTAATCTTGAGGTTGTTAAGGAGGCGATCCTAATTTTAAGCCATCTTGATTTGGATTCATCAGCTGGTGATTATCTTCTTGTATCCAGTGGCATACCAGATGAAACATACAAGCCCAAAATTTTGGTCATTACATCAAAGATAAACGATGAAAGTAAAACCATTGCCATTTCTTCGCCAATCACTTGGATTGGTTTGGTTAATAATGCTGCATATAAACCGGCAATAACCCTGACATTCACCTGGGTTGCTCCTGAATTGAAAATAAAAGAGGAAATATTTCCAACTGAATTACGATCAGCATCAGTCGATCTTTGCTTTGAGGAAATTGATTGTCCAATTGTATCGGAAAACCAGCAATTTATCAAATCTGGGTTGACTGAAATGGTTAATCAATTCATTTACGATGAAAATAGTACCAATATTCAACCGATTGACGAGCAGCAAATCAAAATTATCCGTAATGAGTCGAGAATCAATGATGAGCAAGTTTCTGTTAATAAATATTGCAGGGTCCAACTTGCTGTTACTAGTGAAGTTGATATCAATTGGGCTCATCCAGAGTTGACAAAGGAAATTTTGACCACCATTTGGTTATCAACTAATACATCTGCTCAAATCATCTCAATTCCTGGTGATCGTTTAAGTTTTAAGACTTGTCAAGATGAATCATTTGATCCCTTTATTACGTTACAATCAGCTGGTATCTTTATAGCTGGTCTAGGAGCTTCCATTGGTTTATGGAGATGGCATCATTCACATGTTTTGTCAGCAAAGAAAGCAATTAAACCTAAAGTTGATTCAGTTTTAGCCTCGACAGAAACAAAACATAATCCAATCTATGAGAGTGACGGAGAAAACGACGAAGATTATGTTCTTGGTGAACGAGGTTATCACTAGAATGTTTGATGGATAATTTTCCAAATATAAAAAATTGAAAATGAAATACAAAATTAAACGCAAGTGAATTACAATCAATACTTTTTAATACCAAATCTAGCCTGCCAATTGGTAGGATGAGAAGCAAATGTATATTCATACTCTCTTAACCGCTTTAAATAAACAAAAGTCTCTGGTTTTGGAATTTTAGGCTTCAGATCAAGTTGTTTCCCATATAAATGAACCCCATCCATGAGTGCTAACGCATAACCAACCGAAACTTGATGTTCAAATTCAATGAAAGCAAAGTCTGGTTTCAAGACAACATTTTTAACAGGTCCACATTGAATAAACAATTCAAACAGCAGCTCTTTGGTCACTTTTGGATCAATATTACTCACTTTGAGAGTACGCTCTTGTATGTCATTAGAAACGGGTAGTCGATTGCCAATGGTCGGTTGACTCATTCTTCTCGATTAAAAAAGCTAAAGTAAAAAAAATCACAAGAAAATAGTAAAAAAGGTAAACATTAAAAAAGGTAAATGTTTTGATTTGACACATGAATTTGGATAGGGAATAGAAAGGCTGCTAAGGCGACAAAACGGATTTTAACGGAAAGTATCGACATCTGTTGGCTGGTAAAGAAACGAATATTACTAACGATTTGCTGTGCGCATGTTAGCGTTGCTTTGTTTTGTTGATGTTAATGTTTAATCTGCGCGAGGCAGGGCGAATTGTACATCAAATAAAGGGACCGGAATCAAAATTTATCTGTTTACTTTTCTCGTTTTTCTTAATTTTACTCTAATTTAACTACTACTGACATTGATTTTTGGTGTTACAGACTTACTTCTCAATGATAGCGGAATCCTCTTCGTCCAACCAAGCCTCTACTGAGGCTCAACAAATGCTTGACACTTTTTGGCAGAGAGTGACAGAAGACATTAAAAACTTGAACAATACCGATTTCAAGAACCAAGAATTACCCTTGGCTCGGATAAAGAAAATTATGAAATTGGATGATGATGTAAAAGTTATGGTAAAGTATAATGAAACAATTTTCCATTTTATTCATTTAGTTTTCTGGTGAGATCCTAGTTTTGGTCATGGACCATTCATTATTAATCTGTGTACATTTTTTTGTTCTTTTTTCCCTCAATTTTTATCCGATTTGTGCTTCGATCGGTACCAGAGATTTATCTTATCCATCACGGGAATTTGAACAAAATGCAACCTGACTTATCTTATTTAAAAGCAATTGCATTTAAATGAATGTTGGTCTCTTCCATTGACCCAAACTAGGATTCAATCCAGCTTTTCTTTCCTTTCTTTCTCTTTTTTTACCTTGTGGCATACATTCTCCCGGTTAAGATGCTTTTTTGTGCGATCAAATATGTTTCACTTTTATGCATCAACCACCCTTGTGGCTACATTTTTTTCCAAAACACATTTAACTCATGTTCATATTTTTTTCATTTATTTTTCAGATGATATCTGCTGAAGCTCCTGTCCTTTTTGCCAAAGCAGCGGAAATTTTTATTACTGAACTTTCTCTTCGTGCCTGGATTCATACAGAAGAAAATAAAAGAAGAACCTTACAACGAAATGACATTGCCATGGCCATAACTAAATATGATCAATTTGATTTTTTGATCGACATTGTACCTAGAGAAGAATTAAAGCCAAATACAAAGAGACAGCCAACTGCTGCCGTTGCCACAGGTCCTACAAGTCTTACAAATCTAACAAACCCTCTTACAGGAGTCGCTGTAAATACTGATGGAACTACCGCTGTAAATCCTGAACAAGTATGCTCATATTTCAACTCTAGTGTGATTTTGTAATTTAACTTGACAATAATGTTGAAAGAAATCAGTGTTGCTTTACATTGCTTTCTGCAAGGATAAATTTGTCAATGTTGAATATTCAAGCGCCAATTTTTTGCTTATGAAAATTTGTCATCTAACTAATATTTCTTTTCTTTTATCATTCTTTTTTTTCTCAGGTACAATATTATTTTCAACTCGCACAACAACAAGCTGCGTTACAACAAACCGCTCTGCAACAATCCGCTTTACAACAAACCGCGCTACAACAAACAGCATTGCATCAAACCGCTTTACAACAAACTGCTTTACAGCAAACCACAGCTACAAATCCTACAGGTCAACCAATAATAGTACAAGGAGCAGGTCAAGCTGCTGGACAAGCATTCGCCATTAACGCGCCTCAACTTGTGCAGCTACAATTACCTGCTTACATGCTATTTAATAATCAATAGTTTTAATTTAATTCAGCACAAAACAATCACAGAAAAACAATAAGTGTCAACCATTCCTCACTTTTTTTCAGTTGCCAGCTTGCTATTTGTAATAATTTCTATTGTTAACTTATTTCTTTTGCTTGATTGTGTCCAGTATCATCTGAACAATTTAGTTAGTAAAAAAATGAAATGTTTAGTATATAATAGAAAAATCAAATATTTATTTAACTGTGTTATATCCATTCAGTTTGATCTATTTTTAAACTCTATTGACCGAAAGAAGCTAAATGATATTTTTTGGTTTGAAAAAAACTTATTACATAAAAAAAAGCTTATTTCAACTCAAACGAAATCAAGTAAAGAAGTAGGCCAAAGGATTTGAATCGATAACCTTTGAATGTAAATTCAATTTAATTTAAATAATTCTCAATTTTCATCACAAACAAAGCAAACTAACATTCATCAAAAAATGCTAAGCACTCTGATCATCATCTAAATTAACTTTTTTCTCATCAATCTAAATTCAAATTGAATTTACATATTTAAAATAATGTCTATATTAGTAACAACAATTAAAAATTAAACTAAAATCTCTGGAATTTAGTCAATCCACAAAATTATTACCATTAATGTTTACTTATCTATTGAATGATGAGTCTAACGTGAAATTAGAATCAATATTTTGATTAAGTGATAAAAATGAACAATATGGTGACCCGTTTAATATGAATCAATCACAAAGGCATCATCATTAAAGGGTTAATGTAAGTTAATGAACCGTAAGAATGAAAAGAATAGAAAACTAATTACAATTTGTATTATTAACATATTCATAGCTTTTTCAAAGTTGACAATCAACGGATTGAGAGGCCAATGATTAGGATAAAAGTAGCGTGCAGACATGAAAACCAATGAAAGTGACTCTTATTATCATGTTGATTTCATCTCAATTGTTAACAATTTCAATTTTCTTCACATTTCTCTATTCAATAATCTCATTTATATTTCATCGTTCAGAACCATCATCATCATGTTAATAATGTAGGTAGCAAAGACCTTAAGCACGGCATTCAATCTCGGTAAATTTATATGAATAGATGACTACATTGGCAGATATTTCTAGTCATATTGACATGAAATGGACACAAACCATCGAAGATTTGAGGCCAACAGATTCAGAATATTTTGAAAAATAATAAGAGAATTGAACAGATAATTGATGAACGTCCATCCAATTAACCCTAAACTATAACCTAAATCAATTATCTTTATTCAATGTGTTAAGATTTTATTAATACAACCTTAATCCATCTTAATAGTCAGT
Organism: Tetranychus urticae; assembly: GCF_039701765.1. NCBI lineage: Eukaryota > Metazoa > Arthropoda > Arachnida > Trombidiformes > Tetranychidae > Tetranychus > Tetranychus urticae. Next base: position 9,550,355 of record NC_142958.1, read on the forward strand.
AGCTTTTTCGGCTTAACCAACATCTCCTTAATCAGGAAAATTGACTAAATATGGTCACAATTGAAACTACTTAAACTGTTTTTGGGAAAACAACACTTTCACGTTATTTCCTCTTCGATGATCATGTTGCTGTCAACCTAATCTTAACCTTTAGTTGATTAATTTTTTTCCCGGTTAACTGTTTGATCAGCCTCCATATGCATTAAGAATGTACAAAATTAATGATGATAATGAAAACAAACTAAAAATCAATTTGAAAGGTAAAATTAGGTGTAGCTGTAATTAGGTGATGTGTAAAGACTTGGAGTTGAAGGGAATATCAATCAATGAATATCCAGCAGTGAGTATCAACCAAAATGATGTTTGGATCCATTATTACGCCAAATATATTTTACAATCTTGAATATGCATTTAAATGGATAAATTACCATTAAAGTTAAAATCTAATTGTAATACTATTAGCTGTTTACTTTGTACTTTTAGTAAGATGTTTAGTAAGGCTTCACGGCTATCCTTTCAGGTGTAATGTCTATCAGTCTTGTTGGTTTCATTCATCTAAATGGCATTAGTCAGGTTTCACCAACGGAATCAAGGATCAACAGGCTTGATCCATCAAATGTTGATCAAGACAATGATTCTGTGTCTTTCATTTTTTGCCCTTCTCTTGGTTTTGTCTCTCTATCCTCTTCATCCTTATCATCAGCAGTCTTTCTTGTTGCCCATCAAGGTTTACAAATCAGTCAAGAGTTGAAAAAAGTATAGAGAAAAAAAATGTTGACTGAAAAAAAAGAGGAAAACAGATTCATGACTTTGCATAAGAATTAATATTGATGATTATGATGATGATGAAGTTAACAGGAATTGATGTCCATGCAAGTGTTTCATTGACTTGATTAGTAGACACTCCTAATGGTTAATAACTTTGATTGACGATTCCAAAACAGTCTTTGGTTCACGATTAAACTGGAAACGGCGATAATAATGAATGATGAATTATGCCTAAAATTTGATGAGTTGAGTAAATGAAAAATAATGATTAAATAAGGATTGATAGGATTAAAGGAAATATAAACGGTAAAATAATAAATATCCATTGAAAAAGGATTGATATATCAATAACAAATTGAATAAGATTTGGTGTAAAATGGTGATTACCAATTGAAAGGTGAAGATTAATGATTAATTTGTCTGTCATAATTGATGATTGAAAAACTGAGAGTTTTTTGTTAAGTTGTTTCAAATAAAATTGATTAACTTTAATGTTAATAGCAATAATTACTATAATAATTATAATAATAATAATAAATAGTTTGGCTGAAATATCAAGATCAAAATTGTCATTGATGGTAAAATGGTGAATTTTGGTGAGAAAAAAATGGTTTTTGTTTCCTTTTACAGATTTTGGAATGAATTTTTTTCTTGCTTTTTGGAAGAAGGATGGAAGTTTTTGCTTGATTGTTGATGTGTGTGGCATGGATATGAAATGTGAGATAAAATTGATGATTGATTGGTTAAAAAGACGTGTTTTCTTTTTTGCATGGAATGTTTTTTTTCTGAATTTACTTGCTTTGTATCGATGGTTTGCTAGAATAATAATGAAAGGCTCAATACTAAAGGCACTAAAATTTTTTCTTCCCGTGATTGTTACATGTAAAATAAACTTGTAAAAAAAGAGGGAAAGAGAGGGAAAAACAAGTCAAGTCCTTAAAAAGCAAGTTTTTGGTTTCTCTTTTTGCATCCTCATCTTGTCTTGCTTTTTCTTTGCTCACTTTACATTCCCTTTATCCCCTGCTTTCAAGTCATGCTTTTTTACTTTCTATTAGGTAACCCAAAAAGTTTTTAGCCTTTGGACAATTTTTCATGAAATTTTATTCAGGATTTCTATTGGAATCTTCTCTATGAAAATCCATGTAAATAGCGTTTTGATTGTCGTCTAGATTGTCGTGAAATTGTGATTAGAAACTTCAGTTTCATCAGTTTATTACACGGATTTTAAGCTTTCATTTTATGTCAATTTTTTTCTTTATGTTTGATTGTTTGTAATAAAAAATGATGACTTAACTATGAAAAATTTAAGTGTACTAATCAATAGTTTAATTGTGAAAATAGATTCAAATTAAAGCGAAGATATTGATTAGTTAGGAATGTGAAAATGGAGACAATTAAAATGATTTTTACTAAATTGATCATTTGAAATAAAATTGCTTCAAAGGCTAAAAACTTCCGAGTTACCTAAAGGTTTCTTCCCTCATTTTCTGGTTTGTTAAGGGTTAAAATTGATGATTTGCTGTTAATTTTTCCTTTGATTTTCCTTAGTCATTCTTTGCTCTACCATACTGACCAACCGGTCTGAATATTGTTGCAACAAGTTCATCGTTTGAATCATACTTTCCGGTGGAAGACTACTTGTTGGCTCTAATGGATTTGCCATGACCGGAGTATCACCATTAATTGGTGGAGGTGGCACAACAGTAGAAAGGTTTACATAAGCTTTGGAAATACCATCAACCAGAAGGTTACAGAGGGCAATGTTACCGGCAGCTGAACATCGATGGTAAATTTTTTTCGCATAGGTTGCAATGTGATTCAGCTCATCGACAACATTGTGAACCAATTCATTAGTTAGTGGTATAGAAGCGGGATTGCTTGAAGAAAGGTCAAATTGTCGATCATTTAAAAGGTTAATGTTGTTGTTGTTGTTGTTGTTGACACTGCTAGCTGATTGGTTAGGCCATAGTCCATTTTCCGATGCACCAGTCATGGGTGATGTTATGATTGATCCAGTGCGACTACGAGGAAGTGTTTCTCGATGATCAATCATGTTTAAATTGTATTCGCTTTTTGATGAACGAAGCTCAAAGTTGCCCCAAAGTTTCCGTGATTTTGGTGATGTAAGGTCAGATTGTTTGGTATTTGGCACCGCTTGGCTTGTTGATGAACGGCGAATCTGGCGAAGTATATTAGGCTTTGGTGGTGTTCCAGGGCGAAGTGCACGAGGAACCGCTTCAGATTCAGAGGATGAATCTTCGTCATCTGAACTATCATGACCACCACCACCATTAAGATAATCCTTGGACTTTTTACGAGACTGAGGTGGAGGCGCACTCATTCGACCTGAGCTAAACTTATTGGAAGAAGGCAAATGAGAGACGGACGGAGAGCTCCAAAGGCCTTGAGATTTAGATGCACCTGAAGAGCGAAGGTACGATGATTCACTCCTGTTTAAGCTCATCGAGCTCGTACTTCGTTTCATCATTGTGTAACCATGACTAGAATTAAGATCGGATACTTGTCTCTCCCAAAGGGGCGCAGTTGAAGTTTTAGACCCTAATAAAGGAAAAAAGAGGGAAAAGGTGAAAAAAGTTAAATACATCAAAATAATTAATTAACAAAAAAGCGTAATGCAAGTATAAATTATATTAAAGATACAATTTAGGTTGTCAGCTGCTAAGTTTGAAAATAAAGTAGTGATGATCTAATAAATCTTACCATCGAATAGATTAGCAGGAGAGGTTGGTAATAACTTTCTTTGAGGATTCAGTGAAATATCGCTTAAGGATATTGAACGGCGAATGGAATCTGAAAATAAAATGTAAACAGGTTAGATCAATAATCTGACAAGATTTTATTTTCTATTGAGGTGTAAAACAAACAAATGATGAATATGTGAGATGATGATTAAATTAAAATGAGAGAGATTGATGCAAATGAAAAATTCTTACTATTCTTGGGTAAAGGTAAGGTTTGAGTATCTCCAATATCTCGAAGATTGGCCACACTTTTACTTGAATTGAGGCCAGATCCTCTCCAACCAAGCTACAGAATAAAATGAAACAGATAAGTTTTGATAAAATTAATCACTCAATAGATTTGCATCAACTTTATCATATGGTGCAAGATTAAATCAAATAATATAATAGATATTTTTTTTGTATAGATGTAGAGCATATTAATGAAAATAACAAGAAAAACAAGTTATGCTTTAGCATGGGCGCGGTACCCGAAATTGGGGTAACTCTTTTCTTCATCTTTGCTCCAGAGAAGAAGATGAAAAAGCAAGAAAAGTCTGAATTATTAAGTAGCCTGAAAATTTTTTGTTTTACAATTAGAAAGGTCTGTTTTGAAGGTTAATTGCAGATTATGCGTAAAGTAATGGTGATATTATTAATAATGTTGTGATGAAAAAAGGAGCGAAAAAGTTGCTAACATTTGTTGAAAAGATGAAAAATGATGGAAAATGAAATTAGATCAAAAAGATTGGTCAAAAAAGTTGGACTCCGTGAACTCAAACTTGAATGAAATATTAACAAAAATTATAGCTATCAACATTTAATTATTATGAACGAATGTACATTTTATTATGATTTTTATGAGAATAGAGTTTCTCTCAATTCAAAACAAAGGGATCAGGAATTCATATTCAAGATGAGAAAAGATCTCAATTTCAATAAATGTAATCGGATAATAGGTCTTTATCATTCTCATTGAAATATAAATGCATGATAGTGATAGGTAACAATTGGAAATAAATGAACAAGTGAAAAAAAGGAAGGAAGACAGATAATGAAGGAAGGAAAGAATTGGAATGAGAAAGATGAAAATGCAAGAAGACAAAACAAAAAAAAGCTGACACAAAAGCTGTTTACCTGTTGTAGCTTGTATTGGTAATTATATAATCAAGAGATGGCCAAATAAAACATTTGGTGAGCCCAAATGACTTGACAAAATTTGGCCTTTTTACCTTTCCTATCAATATTGTTCTTAAATGTTGAGTTCAATTTTTGGTTGAATTAACATAAGTTTTACCAATTTTAAATTTTTACTCTCAACTATTTTGGAGGATGATTTTGAAGTTGAGGTTTTAAGTAGCATCGATATTTTATCATTATGATTATTATCAACAATCAATGTCTACTCAATGCCATTGTTTTGTTTTGTTGAAAATTGTGAGGTTTGTGAATGTGGTAAGATTCAGGGAAAGGCAAGTAAATAGCAAATTGCATGTGAAAGGGTTTCACAAGTAATCAAGTTTCAGTTGAATCTAATAGCTTGACCAGCCAGTCCATACAACAATAACAATAACAAGTTGGGCAACAACACTATTTGATGGTTAAACATAAGTTACTTGGTTAAACCTACAATTCCCTAGGTTGATTTGATAGGTGAGGGACAGGAGAAGAGGGAAAAAATTAGTAAGCGAAACACAAGAAGGATAGACAAGAATTTACAGATTGGGCTAAATTATTTAGGGTAAATGCTCTGTGTCAGGACAATTAGATTTGAGCAACAACACGAATTTTTTAACATATTCAGGTAAAAATTAAAGGTCATTCTGTGAGAGCATGAAGTTATTTTAAATTACAAAGCTAAATTGATCATGTAAAAGACTTTCTTGTGTGTGTGAGAGAGAGAGAATGATAAAGTTAGATTTATAATAAATGGTGATGAGAGAAGACCCCATTAAACCATGATGATGAGGCAAACTGTTTACGAGAAACATTTTTCTTCCGGCCTGTCATAATGTTATAAGTCATCATTAAGCTTGAAAATTATTAACTGATCAACCATTATTTTATTGTTAGTCTAAATAGTTCATAGGTTTCAAAGGTTTATCATAAACATCTCAATAGAGGGAAGAGAAAGAAAGAGAAGATAAATATCATGTAATAACAAAGAGAAGGTAGGAAGGGAAAGAAGTTATGAGGAACCAGAAAAAGTGAGGGAGGATGAAAAGTGGAAAGATGATAGAGAAAGAGAAATGAAGTAGAATATTGAACGCTGAATGAAGATAAAAAATTCATCTAATAAGCTGGTATGAAACTATCAAATTATTACTAATAGAAGAGAAAGGAAATTGAACATTGGTGATGGAAAATTATCGCAACATCATGGCAGTTCAAGATGCTGACAAGTATTCATACTATTTTGATTGAAGGCAGATTTGACAGAAAAAGATATTTCATTTTGTCTTTAAGCATTCACTTTTTGGTACTTTAGTTATTTTTCAACTTTCAGTCTTAATAAATTATTTCAAGTTCAGGATATTAATGGGAAAAATTTGATAAAAAAAGATGTAACTTACTGTTTCCAATTTTTTTCTTGCCTCACTGATGGCTTTAGTTAACTCTTCCCGTCTCTTGGAAAGCGGAGGTTTCAGGGTTGACGAAGATCGTACGGGGGTTCGGAAAGATGATGATGATGATGAGGATGGTGATAATGCTGTTGAAAGTTGAGGTTGATGATGTTGATTTTGATGTAATGGTTGTTGTTGAATCGTAGGTTGAGATGATTGAGATAAATATCTTGCTGAAATACTGGATCGACTTTCAAGGTCCATGTTGTTTGTTGAATGGTCATCTTCAACTGAAACATTGTTTACATCTTTGCTCAATGTTTCAAAGTTGCTTTTCATGAATCTTTCCCGTTGATCAAGTCGATCTAGGTTCTCAGTGCTAATGTAAAGAGGATTTCTGGTTACAGTTGGACCACTGCGATCACTTTCACCACCAGCAGTACCCGAATCTTCATCATCACTATGTAATTCATTGAAATTAGGCACACTCACTGAAGGCACCAAACCTCCACCACTGTATCGAGTAAGATTACTTTTACTTCGACGAAATCTTCTCAATTTATCTTTAAATTCATCTTCGTTTGTTTCACGAATCTCAAAAGTAGATGCACGAATAGATTCACTTTGTGGATAATAGACTAAATCACTACTATCCGTGGTAGTCACTTCTTCCTCTTCATCACGTTGCCAACTTCCACTGGCTGATGAAGAATCGGTTAAATGTCGAGATCGACCGTAAATACCATCCTTAACCGATGCATCGTTCTCATCGTGTGCGGGAGATTCTGGTTTAGAATTATTTAGATTGGGATAAGGAATGATTGTATCATTAGTAAGATAAGATTTGACGACTAGATTAGGCGTATTTTCCATCCTCTGAGCCCATCTGCCTTTGGGTTGTAAATGAGGTGGAAGTGCATTAGCTGTAACACCATTATTTCCTGGTGAAGATGAAGGCGAATCATCTTGCTTTCCATTTTTATCGTTCATTTGTTTTTTAGCCCAAGAAGGCAATGATTTAATGTTGAACCGATAAGGCGAGGATACTGAACCATTTCCAGATCCATTTGTGACCACTTTTTCACTTTCAAGGGGTAAACTTTTATTTATTATATTGGCTGGTTTTTCGGGCGGAACAGGAGGAAGGCCTAGTTTAGAGGCAATTGCATTTGCCATCTCGAGGGGTAGTTTCCATACAAAGATGCAGCTGTCACCGGAAACAGAAATAAGGTAACGACCATTGAAGGTAAACTTAAGGCCAGTAATAAGCTCTGAGTGACCATTAGAAGTTGCTAAACAATCTCCAGAAGTCATATCATGAATATAAAGGCTTTTATCAGTACAACTGGCTGCCACAAAAATACAAGCGGGATCTAAGGCAACTTTAATTAAGGTACCATCGTTACCAAGAGAACCATCAATAACATGAACATTTTTACCGGTTTCGGCGTTGTATACACGAACAGCTCTATCTTGACATGCAGTGACCACTGAAAATCTTCCTCGGTCAACATCCATATCATAGAGAGTACTTTTACCAACCACATGATGTTCACGTTGAAAGTTGACTTGATCACAGTTTAAACTATATTTACGAAAAATAATTGATTTATCAGCACCACAGCTAACCATCTTTAAATTTCGCTTTTCAGAGTCAGGAATAAATTTCACTGATGTAATAGAAGATGAATGGTCACCCAAAGTTTGTATAGGTGAATAGTTGTTTTCAACATCGAAAACATGGATTAAACGATCACGAGATGCTGAAGCTAAAAGATGGCGTCCGTTTGGTAATTCGTCTGAATATTCAACAGCTAAAACTTCAGCATTATGAGCTTCAATGGAACACAACTCTTGTTGGTTGGCAAAATCAAAAACCTTGATATTTCCTGAACGGTGGCCGGAAGCAAGATGACGACCGTCAGGTGAAACTTTGATACATCGAACGCCATTTTTACTATCAAAAATATTTTCATTCTTTTCAGAGTTGGCATCTCCACTGATTTCTGGGTTGATATCAGGGTCACATATGTATGTTAACTTTGGGTCCATATAAAGAATCTTTAATAAATCTTGACTGAAAATATTCTTCTTGTAAACATATGAGTCCAAAGAAACAGCATTGGAATTGATAGAGTCTAAATTCCAAACTCTAACCGTATCATCACTAGAGCAGGTTAGAAATGTTCCTGGTGGAAGAAGCTGTTTGGCACTAACCTTCAAATTTGGATAAGTCTAAAAGTAAAGTTATTAAGGTAAATGGAAAGAAAAAAGAAAATAAAAAGAAATTGGTAAAATAAATAAATAACTAAAAAATAAAACAGTAAAAAATGCAACTTTTTTTCTGGCTGATTAATCAATCATTAGAGCAATAGACCGGACAACTTACTCAAAATTTTTGAGTAGACATGATTTTTTAAGGTGTTAAAAAATAAGAGAAAGTTGTCAAATGTATGTGTCTTAATGGTTTGAAAGTTTAGATTAAAAGTTGACTAATTGAATGACGTAAGAGACAATGCATACCTCAACGCCCCAGATACAGGCACTATGATACAAGAAGGATCGAGATTTGCCGACACGCTTGAGATCTCGGATATCCCAGATATACATACTGTGATCAGTGTAAACACAGGTAACCTTCTTGTTGATCTCATCAAGACTGATGGCAATGGTTGATGGGAACTTAGGATTTGAGCCAAAGGGTGTATTTGCACCGTTTGCTCCCACTTCACTTCGGTTTAAACCTTTGGCGATGTCTATACCAAGTGTATGGGGTCTTGGAAGCGTACAGATAAACTGAAGGTTGACTGGATTGAAACATCGAATGATACCGTCTGCACAGCCAACACAAATAATATTATGTCCAGTGCTAAGACAATTGGCACTTGTAGTCTGTAGGGAAAAGTGTTAAATAGGGAGGAAAAATAAGAGAAAGTAAAGAGAAAAGTTAGAAAAAAGTGTTTCTTTTAGTGGTTACAGAAAAAAGAGGAACAAAAGAGATCATCTTCACATCAATCGAGAAGGGAAACTTTTGAAGCTTGCAGCTAAAGTTACTAATAAAACTGATTATGAATAAGGGAGGAGTAGGTGTTAAGTACGTGAATGTCACAAATCAATGTTATTGAAAATACGGTGAAAAAAGAGAGAAAAAAGTTGTCGTAAAGATGAAAGTTAGTTAGTCACATTTCGTTGCTTTCAAAACATGAAAGTATCGTTTTCAACTTTTTCCCTTCTTTCACTCGTTTTTTTTTGCTAATCTGAACTAATAAAACCATGATTATTAGCCTTGAATCTGAAAATACAAATATGAGTACTTTTTGATATTTAGTAGGCATTAAGATTACGATAAGATTAAGAGTAAATGTTTACGTTACCCTTAATTCAACCCATTTGTCAAGAAGACGTCGATTATTGAATTCACAAAGAAGCCCGGATCGGGCAATGGCAAAAGTACTTTCGGAAGCCTCACCAAGGCCACATGCAACATCACAAAAATAATTATTCCTCTGGTCACCCAATATTGCAGACCTGCCCATTAAAGGAGCTGTGTCCATTTTATTTCTGGGTGATTTTGAATACTGAAGATACCAAAACTTAACATGTCTATTACCAACAGTGACAAAATATTCTCCATTCTCACTGAAAGATATTGCTTTAACTTTACATGATACAGTGTTGGAAGCTATTTTAATATCATTTTGCCAGTCCCAAACATTGACCATTTTATCACGGTGAGATCCAATAGAGACAACATATTTCATGTTGGGAGAAAAGGCCTTAAAAAGAAATACATAAAAAAGAGATAATCAGTAATCAAGTATTAACCTTGAGATTAAAATGAAACTGACCGTTAAAGAGGTCAGTATAAGGGAATTTTAAGGGAAACGAAGAATAATTAAAGAAGAAAACATGAAAGAGTTTAGTGATATTCATTTTAAAGACAAGAGAGTAAACCAAAAAGGTAAAGAAAGAGGGTTGAAAGAAAGAAAAAATGAAGGTAGAAATGTAAAAATGAAAGAAAAGTCTAGTACATGGCAGCTCAATAAGATGTCAAAAAAGTTGAGATTTAACACTGGCAAATATAAATCTCTCCACCATTTGTTAAAATAAGTAAACTTACAACACAATTAATTCCATATTTGTGACCAGAAGATGAGGCAACTTGCTGGCCACTAGACAAGTCCCATACACGGACACAAGGATCATTACCACATTCACCGGTGGCTAGGTATTTACCATCAGAAGAAAAGGAAAGAGATGTAATACTTTTAAGGGTATTATTGATAATATGATATTGCTTGTTCCTTTTGATATTATAAACAACTGCCACAGATCCAGCCGGATAAGCGACATTACCGGTCACTGAATTACAGTCAAGAGCACAATTATTGCATACAGTTAGTCCAAGTACTTGTTCCAATTTCATCTTGGACAGTGATGATGATTGGTAAAGAGTGTAACGTTGTTTTACAAAAACCAAGCATCAAAATAGAAGAGGTAAAAAGAGGTAGCGATCAAATTTTGTATAATTTCAAATATTGGTTAAAAAAAGGTAAAAATAAAAGATGTTCTTATTGGTGATGATGGTGGTATTGATAATAATGATAGTGGTAATGAAGAAGGAGAAATAAAGATGGTGATGATGAATATATAAAAAAACTGAAACCTCTTCACGTAAAAAAACTAAGCAACTTTAGAGTTTTTTTCAAACCATCCAACTTTACCTGAAATAAATCTTTTGCATAACAAAAAACCTTGATTTTTTGAATTACCTGAAAAACACCAACTGCCATCTATATGTTTACATTCAAAGTACAGAAACCACAGTTTTTGCTGTTATCGCCATCTATCGTTTCTAATAAGAAGTAAAGAATTACATTAAATAATGTAATGTACGGCCTTAACGAAGATTGAATTAGACTTAAACTTTCAGTTAAAACCAGACGCTTCTTCGAGTGTTCCGTTTTTCTTGGTTGAGACACATATTGATATCGATACTTGTTTAAATGGCAGAACATAATAACGATTCTGATAAAAGTAAGTCCCATTTAGTTATGATTTCAAGATAATTCACTCTTTACCTGTCATTTTTATTCAGTTACTTTCAAAGTAAAGCATTTGGATCAATATCATGACATAGTCATTGATTTGAATGATGACAGAAATGAATACAAACATCAACAATTATTTGAACAGGTAAGTCAAGTTTGCTATTTAATCTTTTGACAATAACTTCTCACTATCTTTTTATTTATAGCTGGAATCAATAACAGGAGTACCGAGTAGATACACAAGTGTGGTTATTATAAAGAGACCCAACGAAATTAACCGGTCTCTTCGAAATTCCTGGCACTTTCTGAACCAAAAAGCGTACTACAACATTTTACTAATTGAAATCATTTAGCCTAAGATGTATATTAATTGCTTCTCAACTTTTTTCATAGCTTCACTCCTGATTTGCTTATGCGATATCCAATCGGGGGAGACGATATCCGCAGCCCACATTTTCGCGATGGCGAGCGTTTCCATCTCCAATATTGGTTTGCTTATGAAGAGGGTATTTCCAATCGTATCAATATGCGTTATAAGTTAGTAGATGAAAGAGACATTCCCGGAGGAGACTGTTGCCGACATTTCTGTCAATATCAATGTACTGAAGGTTACTTCAACAGGTTGAAAGATCTCGTTAGTAATGATGAATTGAATGCAAAAATTACTCAGCTTGTCCAGCCACTATTGGAAACTCTTTCACATTTAAGGTATTTGGAAGCGGACAAGATTTTCAGAGAGTTCAATGTTAAACAATATTTATATCCAGTTTGTGTTTGGCTTCATAGATGGAGAAGCTCAGTGAATGGTCATGCAAGTCAAGATGATCTTTATCTAAGAACTCGAGGTTAAATATCTGTATTCAACGAATGAAATTAATTTAATTTTTCTTAGTAAACATTTCTTTTTTGATTTGCATAATGAATCTCAATGAAATTTCCATTTTACCTGGTATTCATTTTAGTACAAGGTAAATATGGAAACAGTAAAGTACATGACGATGAACTAAGCCTAATGAACTAAACTTAATTCTGACAAAAGTGGACATTTTGATGATATCGATTGAGAGATGTGCTCATTCATTGATGGATTTAAAAATCGTAGATATTGGAAATATTATAATATTTGAAAGTTATTGTTTATTGTTTCCCAGCTCAGACACATATTCATATTGATACATGTTAAAATACCTGAACAGAATTAAAATTCTGATAAGTTTTACTTTCAATTTGAAGTTTTTCACTTGATACCTGCAATAACACAATTATTTGCTTGAATCAGATAAGTTTAACTTGAATAACTTACATTACACAATCTACATTAAAGTCAAAACAGTGAGCTTTTTGCGCGCAAATTGTGACCAAACTGAATGGATTCTGAAGAAAATTTCTTAATAACATGAAAGACATAATTGAACTAAATAACGAAAAATAGAAAAAGTCTAATCAGAATTCAGGCTGCTGAGAAATACCCGTAAACAGGGTCGGGGAAACAGGTAGAATCTTTAATTCAATCTATTGACTTTGGGATAAAAACTTTTTTCGTATTAAGGTTGATGGTTTGTTGGATTAGGAAAACATATGAAACCGATTAATGTCGATTAAAGAGTCTGGTCAAGAAATATGGTCCATCAACTGTGCAGAGAGATCAGGTTAAACTTGAAACTCAATTTTTTCAAAGATTTTCCATCAGAGAAACTTTTTTATAAAACTAATGAAATCAATCTCACAACCAACAAGAATCAACACTCAACTCAAAGAAAAAATTCACTTTTGTATGAAGAAAGGCTTTTTCCGTCCCAAAATGAATTTCATCAAAGTGATAAAAGCTCAGGATTAGACCTTTTCAGTTTCTTACATTTATTACTCTGCCGATGGCCTTTTCATTGAGTTGCAACTCTTTAATTATCAATCGAAGTGGCAGATTAAACTGTGAATCCAAGTAAACTCTTTACATACTATAGTATATGAGTCTATTGATAATTCCAATGAATGAGCACCTTTAGTTTTTTTTCAGTAAATTGTGCTCTTCATTCAAGCCTTAACAAAACAGCAATGAATCTACTTCGGAAACAAAAACTTTTTGTTTCTAATATTGGACTAATCTATATCTATACCATATACTGGGTGTATCAATGGTATATCAACTTTTCGAAGCCGATTGCTCAGCAATGGCTTTAGATAGAAATTTGTCCTTGAAGTCACCTTATAGAAAAAATGTCAAAGTTTAGTATGGCGCTACTTTGGTTTCAATCAAAATCAGTTATCATGAAAGTGTTCGTTACCAAAGTAGCAAAAGTGGCAGATTTTGCTGTGCGAATTTTCAGGTCAATTTTTTTGCGGCCATATTAAACTTCAAAAAATTTCCTTCCTAATGATGTAACGCAGCATGATTTAAAATCATGTTTTCATGCTCAAATCTGGGCGCAAAGTTGGATATTTCTTCCATTGAAAATCAATGGTAAAAATGAAACGGTTTTTTAACAGCCTGAAAGGCATGATTAAACTACATCAGTAGTAGGGAAATGTGAGTTCTGGGACAAATGCGATTTCTGGGACAGGGGCACTTAGGTGATTTCTGGGACAGGTATACTTATTGGATTTCTGGGACAGGGTTAGTTATGGGATTTCTAGGACAGGGCAAGTTATGTAATTTCTGGGACAGGTAAACAAATTAAAAACAAACAAATATAACAAAGAATATGAAAGATTTGAAATGAAATGAATGATGGATGATACTTGATTACAGGGATCTCGATGAGGCCGGGAATTCCTGCCGCGGAATTCCAACGGCCTTATTGAGTTCGGCCTCAATATAAGCAATATAGTGTTGCTGATCTACAATAGTGTTTTGCGCTGATTCGATTATTTCGTTTTTTTTGACCAATCTGGTCCTCTTGTTGTCGTGCCATCTCCAACAATTCTTCAACGTGGCTAATTAAGCTTTCGGCCTCACCAACCAAGGCTGAATAATTTCCCTGTAGATCAGCAGGTTCAGTCTTTAGGTTACAAACTTCACTTTTTGCACTGACTGCTTGGTTGAATGACATCTCATTTTGTTGCTTTAAATAACGTTTCTTCTCTTTCGTCAATATTAGCTTAGTCTTTGTGTCCTCCAATGTTTCACCTATTGCTTTTAAAGAGGTGATTGCTCGCTCAATATGAGAAGGTGGATTATCTCCAATGTATCGCTCAATGTTTCTAATTAAAATAGAGAGAGGGGCACAACGGCTGCAATACAAAAGGAAAGGTTAGTTAAGGGAAAGATTGATGATTACAAACAGACTTACCGTTGAGGGATTTCAGCCATATTGAAGATTGAGTAAACAAATTAATTTTCTCTTTGTCGGTCGGTCTACAATTTTTTTGTTTCACTAATAAATTTATGGTAGAAAAGTTATTTAATAAGCAGATTTCTCTTGGTTGGAATACACCATCGATGGTGAAACCTTGCGCATCGAAATATGCACAGATGATGTCCATGTTCACTGGTTGAATGATGAATGATGAATGGAGAGCTCCTTATTTATACATAAGGTTAACTAGAGATTCGAATACTTCTTGATTCGATTCGACAAATTTATTTAGAGATTCAACATCAATTTGTCGATTGTTGAATTCTTCACGTTTCGCAAGTCCCAGAACATACACAATTGAGCGATCAGGATCAATATAAACACATTGGGCTGCTGTCCATTGTTTCTTCAGCATCTGTTCTTTAGTCATGAAAAAGGCAAGTATGTAGAGATCAATAAGTTGATCAACAGGTATTTCATTAGTAACCAGGAATAATGCAACCGGAATATATTTAGTAATTTTGTCCCAAAATGACAATTGAGCTATAACTTTTTTATCGTTTTTGGTGATCTCAACCGATGTTTTAGAATATTTTCTCAATGTGATGTCGTAGAACTTCACTTCTAAAGGTGAATCTTTAAAATTTTTACAGAAGTTGTGCACATATTTAAACTCGGAAGGAGTAAGAGAAACACCGTAAGAAGAAGGTAGATTATTGATAGTAGCACGAATATCTAAACGTTTAACTTTTTCGCCGTAGCAAACTTTGAAGCAAATTGCTTCGTCAATAATTTTAAAACTTTTCCAAGAAGACATGATTGTGAATGATGTCAATCGTAGAGTGACTTCTCCTTATATACGCATCTGAGATGTCTGCTCTAGAAAGTGTTCGAGAGCGCCATCTATCTGCGTTAATGTTTGAGCTCCGGTTATTATTATTGATCCTGTTGAGTAATAAATTAACGCGAGTCTATTTAATTTTATATAAACCGCTGGATAGATTTCCGGTTCATAAAGAACATTCTTGTTTGAATCGATATATTCATTCATATTCAGTGGATAAGGAATGAAACTGTGAGCTGTGATGTTAACTGTTCGAATGAAAGTCACGACATTATCAGGGTAGATTTCTTGGAGTATTGAACCTGCTTTTGTAACATCTTTGAACCCTGTGGTGATAACTTTCCCTGATCCGAAAACTAAGAAAACGCCATCTTTGCGGATTACTTGAGCATTAAATCTTTTCTTTCGTTGACTATTGTCGATGCTCACCTTTATTGTACCGTCTATTTTCCATAGACTAACAATATTGTCTATTGTATAACTAAGCGAGTTTGATGACATATTCACTTGTTGGCTGATAGAAAGCACGTAAAAATATAAGAATGATAAAAATAAGAACTATCGTGATTCCGATAACTTGCTTGTACACTTTCGAATCCATAATGACAGTTTCTCAACCAGTTCAGCCCTTTATATATACTCTATGCTCAGAAAAATTGTCCTTTAAAGACAGCAAGCTGTCTTGCAAATGATTGTCTTAGAAATTAATTTGTCCTAGAAATAACATAGTCCTAGAAATCACGTATCTTATCCTGTCCCAGAAATTCAATAAGTATACCTGTCCCAGAAATCACCTAAGTGCCCCTGTCCCAGAAATCGCATTTGTCCCAGAACTCACATTTCCCTACTACTTACATCCACGAAAAATAGTCTGAACTGTATCGGAATTCAGGTACCTGAGAAATTAGCGTTTAAACAGGGTAGGGGAAAAAATGCAGAATCCGTATCTTTTACCATTGACTTTGGGGGAAAAATGTTTTGGTTGTTCAGGTTGATTGTTGGTTGATTGTTTTAGAAGGATATGTAAAACTATTTTTCGAGCAAAGAGTTAGGTAAAAAATATGTTGCCTCAACTGTTGAACCAAATTATATTTTATTTTTTCTCATTGACAATGGGTTTTCATCAATAATTTGAGTCTTTAAATGTGCATTGGATTTTTTTGTATTCAGTGAAAAGAAATTTACGATCAGTCATGATCGGGGCTCAGCTTGTTTGTTCTAATTTGAAGATAAGGCTCACTTTTCATCACATTTTATCAGTTTTAATTGTTAGCACAATTACTTGTTAATATTGAAGTTAAGGTTGAAAAGCCATAACAGAAAGGAATCTTTTCATTTGAAAAGAGCGCTTTGACTCAGGTGGACACTTGTTTTCGCCCAACCATCTTTCAAGTCCAAACTTTTTGAATTTTATCAGTTTTACTCAAGCTTTCAGTTCAAACTAAACGCTTTTCCGAGTGTTGGTTGTTTGCCAGTACAAATACACGTTAAAATGGGAGAACAGAATAACAGTTCTGATACTAATAAAAGTAAGTTTCATTTTATTTATGATTTCAAGATAATTCACTTTTTCCTGTCATTTTATTTAGTTACTTTCAAAGTGAAGCATTTGAATGAATATCATGAGATAATCATTGATCCAAATGATGACAGATATGAATACAAAGACCAACACCAACAAATATTTGAACAGGCAAGTAAAGTTCTGTATCCCAGTAATTAAAGTTTGCAATCTTTTGAATATAATTTCTCATTTTTTATACATTCATAGCTGGAATCAATAACTGGAGTACCAAGTAGATATACAACTAGCTTTAATATACCTAGAAACATGAACCCTTCCGACGTTAATAATATCGAACGGTATCTGATGTGTTTTTACAACCAAAAAGCGTAATTCAACATTTTATCACTTGATATCAATTATCATGCGATGTATAATAATTAATTGTTTCTCAACTTTTTCCATAGCTTCGCTCATGATTTACGCATGGAATACACGGAATACATGGATGACGATATATTCAGTGTAAATATTCGTGATGGTGAGCGCTTTCATCTCAAATATTATGCTAGTTATAGGTATAGTATTTCCAAGCGTATAAATATGTGTTATCGCCTGGCAGAAGAAAGAGACGTTCCTGAAGAAGGCTGTGGTCGAAATGTATGTCAATTCCTACGCACTGAGAGTTTCTTCAAAAGGTTGAAAGATCTCGTTTGTAATGATGAATTGAATGCAAAAATTACTCAGCTTGTCCAACCACTATTTGAAATTTCATCACCTGAAACACATTTGGAAGCTTGGAAGATTTTAAAAGAGTTCAATGTTTTTCAAGTTTTATATCCATCTTGTGTTTGGCATCATAGGTGGAGACTTGCAGAGACTGGTGATGCACGGCAAAATGATCTTTATCTAAGAACTCGAGGTTAAACCCGTAGAGTATATGCCCGTGGTGAATGAACTTCCTTTAAATTTAACTCAATAAACTGAGTTGAGAGTTTAAATTGACCATTCCTCAAAAATATTCATTAAAGTTTGATAAATCCGAAAATTTACTCTGATTCGCAACTCGGTATTCACTCGTTGAGGAACTGAATGCTACTTGGTTGGATTCGATTCCTTTTAATGTTCAAACAAAATCGAACAAAAGATAAAATAAGAAAATAAACATTTTGTGCAGATCTTTTTCAGGAATATTAGGTGTTAGGTTTCTGATGGATACAAGTTCCAACCAAAATGGCATGACACTGGGATAGGGATTGTACCCAATTCAAGAGAAATATTGAATAAAGAAACTAGAAAAAGTTTTATTGAAAATGGTAAGGGAATGAAATTTAGTTTTGAAGTAACTTACAGTCCAATTATAATAAAGATTTAATTATTGCATCGCTCGCGTTACAATTTAATCCATGATAGTAATGACGATTCTTTACAAGCTCATTCGGATCGAGCCTCAATAAACTTCAGTATTTTTGAGAATATCGTGTTTACGAAGAAAAGCTAATGTTTTCTTAAGTTGTCTTTACAAATAGAGACAATTATTATCCTTCTGAAACACCATTTCAATAGATATCGATCGCCAACTGTGATCACTGACCATTCATTCATGAATTCATAAATTGTAAATATATGAAAGTTATTTTTCTACTGTTTCCGAGCTCAGATCATTTTAATATTGATATTTGTTATAATGGGAGAACAGAATAACAATGCTTATGAAAGTAAATTTTATTTTCAATTTGAAGTTTTTCCCTCTCATATCTGTAACACCATTATTCGCTTGAATCAGCGAACGAAAGCAAGTTGAACTTGAATAATTTATACATATGTATCTACACATATTTTAATAAAGACAAAACAGCAAATTCACACCAAAAATTGTGACCAACCTGAACAGATTCTGAGGAAAATTTTCAAATATAGAATATTGTAGAATGAAAGCTGTAACTAAACTACAATCACGAAAAATAGCCAGAGTTTAATCAGAATTCAGGTTAAAGAGAAATACCCGTTTAAACAGGGTTAGGAAATGTAAAAACTGTAATTAAATCTTTTGACTTTGAGAGAAAATCTTTTTCGTATTCAAGTTGATGCTTTATTGTTGGATTAAAAGTACATGTAATACAGTCAATGGAATCAATTTATAGCAAAGGCTCGACATTAAACTCAAAGGAGAAATTTTTACCTTTGCTTGAAGAAATGTTTATTTTCGTCTAAAAGTGACAATAGCTAAAGATTCCAAATTTTAAATTCGTTAGTCTGCTGATGGCTTTTTCATTGAGTCCAAAGCCTTTTATTATCACTCGGAGTAGCAATCTAATTGTAAATCGAACAATGGAACCTTACTAAATGTCAGAATTTTTTTAATGTTAAACAATATTTATATCCAGTTTGTGTTTGGCTTCATAGGTGGAGAAGCTCAGTGAATGGTCAAGATGATCTTTATCTAAGAACTCGAGGTTAAATATCTGTATTCAACGAATGAAATTAATTTAATTTTTCTTAGTAAACACTTCTTTTTTAATTTGCATAATGAATCTCAATGAAATATTCATTTTACCTGGTATTCATTTCAGTACAAGGGGAATATGGGAAATAGTAAAGTACATGATGATGAACAAAGCCTAATGAACTAAACTCAATTCTTCGAGAACACAAAAAGTGGACATTTGTTGATAGCAATTAAGAAATGTGCTGATTCATTCATTGATTTAAAATTTGTAGATATTGGAAATACAGCTTAGAAAATTAAGTTTCGTCCATCAAACAGTTGAAGATACGAATAAGTTTATCAGATTAGTTTTAATCGAAATCTCCATTGCTTATACAA
This sequence comes from Tetranychus urticae, assembly GCF_039701765.1. NCBI lineage: Eukaryota > Metazoa > Arthropoda > Arachnida > Trombidiformes > Tetranychidae > Tetranychus > Tetranychus urticae. The sequence continues at coordinate 9,569,947 of NC_142958.1, forward strand.
TTTATTTTTAGACTTATCAATTTAGATGCGTATCTTTAACTGTTGGATGGGCGAAACTTAATTTTCTAAGCTGTATATGTATTAAATATTTGAAAGTTGTTATTTATTGCTTCCCAGCTCAGACACATATTGACATTGATACTTGTTAAAATGCCTGAACAGAATAAAAATTCTGATGAAAGTGATTTATTTTCAATTTGAAGTTTTTCACTTGATACCTGCAATAACAAAATTATTTGCTTGAATCAGATAAGTTTTACTTGAATAACTTACATTACACAATCTACTTTAAAGTCAAAACAATGAGCTTTTTGCGCGCAAATTGTGACCAAACTGAACGTATTTTGGAGAAAATTACAAAATACCATGAGAGACATAATTGAACTGAATCACGAAAAATATACAATAATCAGAATTCAGGCTACTGAGGCTACTAAATACCCATAAACAGGGTTGGGGAAACAGGTAGAATCTGTAATTCAATCTATTGACTTCAGTATAAAAACTTTTTTCGCATTAAGGTTGATGTTAGTTTTGTTAGATTAGGAAACATATGAAACCGATTAATGTCGATTAAAGAGTCTGGTCAAGAAATATGGTCCCTCAACTGTGCAAAGAGATCAGGTTGAACTTGAAACCCAATTTTTTCAAAGATTTTCCATCAGAGAAACTTTTTTATAAAACTAATGAAATCAATCTCACAACCAACAAGAATCAACACTCACAGGCTTTTTTTTTGTCTCAAAATGAATTTTATCAAAGTGATAAAAGCGCAAAATTAGACCTTTCCAATTTCTTACATTTGTTAGTCTGCCGATGGCCTTTTCATTGAATCAAAACTCTTAAATTATCGCTCGAAGTGACAGATTAAACTGTAAATCCAAGTAAGCTGTTTTACATATTATATATGAGTCTATTGATAATTCCAATGAATGAGCAGCTTTTGCTTTTTTTCAGTAAACTCTGCTTTTCATTTACGAAATGAATTTCGATTCAATTTTACTTTATGTCGGTGCCTTTGATTAATTATTGATTGTTGATCATCGCTTTGGAAATACATCTTCAAGTGTCTTCTTCGTCACATTAAATTATAAACTTATTTTTTGAATAATCTAGAAATCACTTGATCCAAGGATTTCTTATGATTTTACTCTTAATAATAAAACAGCAATGAATCTATTAATACTTCGGGAATAAAAAACTTTTTGTTTCTAATACAGTACTTTCACGCATAAGTTGCATTTTGATAAGCGCCGTCTACTATAAGTAAGATGCTTAAGTATACCATTGGTAATTCAGTAGACGGCGCTTATCAAAATGCAACTTATGCGTTAAAGTACTGTATTAAGCTAAATATTTCAATTTGCAGACAAGGCTCACATTTCAACAATATTAGCGGATGAAGAACTGAAACCCATTAACATGTTGAAAGATGATCAGATCACATTTTATCAGTTTATATTGCTAGCAAAATTACTTGTTAATCTTGAAGTTAAGGCTGAAAAGCCATTTCGCAGAATATAGTGTATTCATATTTGTTTGAAAAGTGCGCTTTATCTCAGGTCGACACTTGTTTTCGTCCAATAATCTGCTTCTTTTTCAAGTCCAAACTTTTTTGAATTTTTGTCAGTTTTACTTAAACTTTCAGTTCAAACTAGACAGTGTTCAGTGTTTCGCAGTTCAGACACAATTTGATAACATTACTTGTTGAAATGGCAGAAATTAATAACAATTCTGATAAAAGTAAGTTTCATTTTTTTATCACTTCAAGATAATTCACTCTTTACCTTTCATTTTATTCAGTTACTTTCAAATTGAAGCATTTGAATAAATACCATGAGATAGTCATTGATCCAAATGATGACAGAAATGAATACAAACACCAACAATTATTTGAACAGGTAAAGCTCTGCATTTCATCTTTGAGCAATAACTCATCATTATCTATACATTTATAGCTGGAATCAATAACTGGAGTACCAAGTAGATATGCAGCTAAGATGCTTATAATTAAGAACGAAACTCCTTCCCCCCTTAATAATAATGGTCGGATTGTGTGGGGGATTTTCGTCAACTCAGAAGCGTAATACAACATTTCACTAATTGATATCAATTATCATGCGATGTATATTAATTAATTGCTTCTCAATTTTTTCTTAGCATGGTTCCTGAGTCACTAATGGAATACTATCCACATCTTATGTTCACAGCACACATCCAAGATATCTTCAGTGTAAATACCCGTGATGGTCAGCGTTTTTATCTTCAATATGGTGTTTGTTATGAGCATCAAATTTCCAAGCGTATAAGTATGTGTTATAAGCTAGTGGAAGAAAGAGACGTTCCTGAAGAAGGTTGCGTTGGAGGTGTATGTCAATATCAATGCACTGAAAGTTACTTTAGAAGGTTGAAAGATCTCGTTAGTAATGATGAAATGAATGCTAAAATTACTCAGCTTGTCCAGCCACTATTTGAATCGGGAAATTCAGCGGAAGTTTACAGGATTTTCAGAGATTTCAATATTAAACAATATTTATATCCATCTTGTGATGAGGGTTATAGGCGCCAACTTGCAGTGAATGGTCATGCACACCAAATTGATCTTTATCCAAGAACTCGAGGTTAAACCCGTCTGGTATCTACCTGTGGTGAATGAGCCTTGTTTCAATTTTACTCAATAAACTGAGTTGAGAGTTTAAACTTTACCATGGCTCAAAAATATTCATTAAAGTTGGATAAATCCGAATTTTTAGTGTGATTCGCAACTCGGTATTCACTGCGTTGAGGAACCGAATACTACCTAATACCGGTTGGATTCGTTTCGTGCAATGCTCCAACAAAATAAAACAAAAGATAAAATAGGAAAATAAACTATCGCTATATCGCTTGTATCGCTCGCGTTGCAACTTAATCGTTGATAGTAACCATGATAGAATTCTTTACAAGCTCATTTGAACCTGGTTTCACTGGTTAAACTTCAGTATCTTTGAGATCATCATGTAGAGACAATTATTGTCCTTCTGAAACACCATGGCAATAGATATCAATCGCAAAATGTGATCACTGATTATTCATTCATGAATTTATAAATTTTACTTATTTGAAAGTTAATCTTTACTGTTTCCGAGTTCAGATCATCAACTATGCAAAGAGATCAGGTTAAACTTGGAACTCAATTTTGTCAAAGATTTTCCATAAGAGAAAATTTTCTCTAACAACATTAAACAAATGAAATCAATTTTACAACCAACAAATAGTAATTAACAATCAACTCGAACCTTTGCTTAATGAAAGGCTTTTTTCTTCCATAAATGAATTTTATTAAAGTGATAAAAGTTCAAGATTAGACCAAAATTTTAATTTAATTTTCCTTTATGTCGATGCCTTTTATTAATTATTGATTGTTGATCATCACTTTGAAATATCTTCTCGTCACATTAAATTATTAACCTATTTGTTTAATAATCTTAAAATAACTTGATCCAAGGATTTCTTATGATTTTACTCTTAATAATCAAACAGCAATGAATCTACTTCGGAAATAAAAACTTTTTGTTTCTAATATTGAACTATTACATATTCCGATTTGAAGACAAAGCTCACATTTCAACAATATTAGTTGATGAAGAACTGAAACCCATTAAACTGTTGAAATGGTCAGATCACATTTTATCAGTTTTAATTGTTAGCACAAGTTAAGTTTGAAAAGCCATTGCACAAAATGGAATATTTTCATTTGAAAAGAGCGCTTTGACTCAGTTCGACACTTGTTTTCGCCCAACCATCTTTCAAGCCCAAACTTTTTTGAATTTTTGTCAGTTTTTTAAGCTTTAAGTTGAAACTAAACGCTTCTCTGAGTGTTGAGGTTTTGCCAGTATAAATACTTGTTAAAATGGAAGAACAGAATCACCATTCTGATAAAAGTAAGTTTCATTTTATTTATGATTTCAAGATAATTCACTTTTTCCTGTCATTTTATTTAGTTACTTTCAAATTGAAGCATTTGAATGAATACCATGAGATAGTTATTGATGCGAATAATGCCAGATATGAATACAAAGACCATTACCAACAAATATTCGAACAGGTAAATAAAGTTTGACATTTCATATTTGAACAATAACTCATCACTATCTTTACATTTATAGCTGGAATCAATTACTGGAGTACCAAGTAGATATACAACTACGGTGTATATACTTAGAATCTACGATCTTTCTTCCGTAGATAATACTGTTCGGTATATCTGGGGGATTTTTAACAACCAAAAAGCGTAATACAACATCTCACTAATTGATGTCATTTAGCATAAGATGTATATTTATTAATCGCTTCTCAACTTTTTCCATAGCTTCGCTCCTAATTCACAAATGGAATACTATCAACATCAAGATATCTTCAGTTTAAATATTCGTGATGGTCAGCGTTTTTATCTCCAGTATGGTGTTTCTTACGCGCATCGTATTTCCAAGCGTTTAAGTATATGTTATTACTTGGTAGAAGAAATCGACGTCCCTGAAGAAAGCTGTGGTGTAGGTGTATGTCAATCTAAATGCACTGAAAGTTACTTTAAAAGGTTGAAAGATCTCGTTAATAATGATAAATTGAATGCTAAAATTACTCAGCTTGTCCAGCCACTATTTGAATCGGAAAATTTAGCGGAAGCTTACAAGATTTTCAGAGAGTTCAATGTTAAACAATATTTATATCCAGTTTGTGATTTTCATCATAGGTGGAGACTTGCAGAGACTGGTCATGCACGGCAAGATAATCAATATCTAAGAACTCGAGGTTAAACCCGTATGGTAGCCTTGTTTCAATTTTAATCAATAAACTGAGTTTCATGTTCACAAAGAAAAGCTAATTAAGCTTTTCTAATTAGAATTCTAATAACTAATTCAGATATTGATATTACGTATATATATTATATATATTGATATACTGACAAAAGTGGACATTTTGATGATATCGATTGAGAGATGTGCTCATTCATTGATGGATTTAAAAATCGTAGATATTGGAAATATTATAATATTTGAAAGTTATTGTTTATTGTTTCCCAGCTCAGACACATATTCATATTGATACATGTTAAAATACCTGAACAGAATTAAAATTCTGATAGGTTTTATTTTCCATTTGAAGTTTTTCACTCGATACCTGCAATAACACAATTATTTGCTTGAAATAGATAAGTTGAACTCGAATAACTTACATTACACAATCTACTTTAAAGTCAAAACAATGAGCTTATTGCGCGAAAATTGAAAGGACCAAGTGCCAAACTGAAAGGATTCTAAAGAAAATTTCTAAATAACATGAAAGACATAATTGAACGAATCACGAAAAATATACAATAATCTGAACTCGGGCTATTGAGAAATACGCGTAAACAGCGTTGAAAAAAACGTAGAATCTTTAATTCAATCTATTGACTTTGGGATAAAAACTTTTTTCGTACTAAGGTTGATGGTTTGTTAGATTAGGAAAACATATGAAACCGATGAATGTCGATTAAAGAGTCTGGTCAAGAAATATTGTCCATCAACTGTGCATGGAGATCAGGTTAAACTTGAAGCTCAATTTTTTCAAAGATTTTCCATCAGATAAACTTTTTTATAAAACTAATGAAATCAATTTCACAAACCACCAAAGAATTCAACTCAACGCAAAGGCGAAATTCACCTTTGCGCAAGAAAGGTTTTTTCCGTCCCAAAATGAATTTCATCAAAGTGATAAAAGCTCAGGATTAGACCTTTTCAGTTTCTTACATTTATTACTCTGCCGATGGCCTTTTCCTTGAGTTCCAACTCTTTAATTATCAATCGAAGTGGCAGATTAAACTGTGAATCTAAGTAAACTGTTTTACATATATTAATATGAATCTATTGATACGAGGTGTTCAAACAAGCAGGTTAAATTTTGTGGCTGTATATCTCGAAAAATAGGCAGATCTTTTTCCGAAATATTAGGCTATAAAAAGTAATGTTTGCATTGATAGATACAAGTTTCAACCAAAATGACACGGCCCTGGAATAGAGATTGTACACAATTCAAGAGAAATGTTGAATGAAGAAATTAGAAAAAGTTTAATTGAGAATGGAAAGGGAGTGAAATTCAGTTTTGAAGCCACTCACAGACCTATTATAATACATGTGGAATTATTGCGGGGTATTACATATTCCAATTTGAAGACAAAGCTCACATTTCAACAATATTAGTTGATGAAGAACTGAAACCCATTAAACTGTTGAAAGATGATTAGATCACATTTTATCTGTTTTGATTGTTAGCACATGTTACTTGTTAATATTGTGAGAAACTTAGATAAATTTTGTCCACTTAAGTGGTCTTAATCTTAAGAGTTAATCGGCATTTTACAATATTGGAGTTAGGGTTGAAAAGCCATTTCCAAAGCCAATGTAAGGTACGTATGACGAGTAATGTTTTGGATTAATTTTTCAAAATTGAATAGCGACAGTTAGACTTACAGGCACCATTGATTCGGTTCCTTTTATTATATTATATTATATAATATTATTTCAACAAAATAGAAAAAAGACAAAATAATCAAAAAATGAACATAAGTTTAGAACTTTTCTCTGAAAAATTAGGTTATAAAAGTAATGTTTGTAACTCGCTTAACAATTGTGAATGAAACTACAGCATCTTTGAGACCATCATGTTCACGAAGAAAAGACAATATTTTGATGAGTTCGGTTTCATAAATAAAGATAGTTTGTCCTTCTGAAACACCATCGCAATAGATAACAATACGCTCGGGTAAAACAATGAATTGAGAAAACGGTAAATAAATATTAATAACAATCCGAATGTCATAGACAAGAAGATTGAGAAAACTACGATTTTGATTTTGCGTTTGTGCTACAAACAAAAGCTTTAATAGTACCATCTCTTTTAGATGTGTCTAATAAGTATTAAAACCAAACATCCATTTTGATGGACATTTGAAGCACAAGTTTAGTAGCAATTGACAGCTGTCGTTTATTCAAAACTTTAAGAGTTGCAACTCGAGATAAACGAAACTGATCACAGTAAAAATAATAGCAATGTATCGCTCTTTATGTTGTTTAGGCACAACGATATGAACCATTCTAGCCATACTTATCATTTTTGAAATAAATTAATTTTCGATCATTTTCTACCCACAAAAATTTATTAGTAGCACCGATTTTTTGTAATCCATATCATTCTTCATAGTCTTCTGTAATAGAAATTCATATAAACAGCTCGGGTACGCGGACAATATCTCTTTCAAGTCTCCAAGATATTGTTTCTCAGTTGGCTCAACCAAAAAGAGAAGTTGATTAAAATCCTTTATTTCAATCTTATATTGATCTTTGTAATAATCCTTCAATGAAACTGAGGTACCTTGTTTATCAAAGCAATAGATTACTGGATTGGTATTGAAAATATTAATAAAAGCATTAGACTCGTATCTTAGAAAGTCCTTTTAGTAAAATAAACATAACAATTGATTTTGACCGTTTTGTCTGTCTTGTTGCTAAAGCTGCTTTAATAAGTCGAGGGGTGAATCTTTTCTATTGATTTATGAAAAAAACTGAAAACTGTCATTGATTCCATCATGGGCATTGATGATAGTCATTAAACCAGAACAAACTTTCAAAATTCAAATCTTGGTTGGGTTCGTTTCCTTTTATTATTTCAATAAAATGAACAAAAGATAAAATAAGAAAATTTGGGATTCCCATAAATCATCGATGATATTGATTGAAAAAACGACATTGGTGTACAGTGAAATACAAGATAATGACAGTAAACTTGTCAATGGTCCCAATCAAGGACGGGCTAAGAAAAATTTTTTCAATAAGCTGCCCAGCGAATAGTACGAATAACTTATTCGGGATAAGCTAAACCAAGTTACTGTCATTAATTGGCATTTTACGACTTTTTTGATTTTTTGTCTGCTTTACTTAAGCTTAGAGTCCAAATTAAACTCTTTTCCGCGTTTTCAGTGTTTGCCAATATCGATACTTGTTGAAATGGGAGAACAAAATAACAATTCTGATAAAAGTAAGTTTCATCTATTTATGATTTCAAGATAATTCATTCTTTTCCATCCATTTTACTCAGTTAAATTCAAAGTGAAGCATTTAAATGAATACCATGAGATAGTTATTGATCGGAATGATGAAAGATATGAACCCAAACACCAACATCAACAATTATTTGAACAGGTAAGTAAAGTCTCGTATTTCATCTTTGAACAATAACTCATCATTATCTATGCATTCATAGTTGGAATCAATAACAGGAGTACCAAGTACCATGAGATACACAACGCGTGCTTACATTGATCAAAGTTACATCTATTGGCCTTCTCCTATCGATCCTGTTCGGTACCGATTCTGGTTTATCAACCAAAATGCGTAATGTTACATTTCACTATTTAATCATTCATCATAAATGTATATTAATTACTCGCTTCTCAACCTTTTTCATAGCTTTGCTCCTGATAAACTTAGGCGATACCCTAGACAACATGATATCTTAAGTCTGCATTTTCGTGATGGTGAGCGCTTTGATCTCGATTATGGACTTTCTTATGAACATTATAGATCTAAACATTTAAGTATGGTTTATACGCTATTAAGAAGAAAATGATGTCCCTGAAGAAGGTTGCGGATTATATTAACAATATTTATAACAATATTATTTTAACAATAACAATATTTGCATATTAAATGTGATCTAGAACTCGAGGCTAAATATATGTGTTACGAGATTACTTAATTCTCCCTTATTACCTCATCATAAACCCCTTCTTCCATACTCTTCTCCCCCTTACATTACCAATGTATATATACAGTTGAAAATCATTGTTTAATAGTCAGTTAATAAACACCTATTTTGATTAAACCTCTTCTCGAGTTAGTTACCTCGTAACAAATCTCGGTACCTCTCGCAATCCTGGATTGATTGTAGTGTCTACTGTGTTTTACTTTTGTGTTAATTTCTTAAGTGTTTCTCAAATTGACTTGGTCAATAGTCTTTAGCCCTGGGCTCAACGAATTGTTACATCTTTAACATTCGCCAAAATAGCGGGTAAAGGAGAAAAGAAATCTTTAACCAAAGGTACCAGTTCTAGTGTTGAGACAAGGTCTACATCAAAAGGATTCAATTTTGTTCAGTTGGTAACCGAGAAGCGGAAACAAAAAGGTGTTATAATGGAATTAAGTGAAGCAGCTAAAACTGATATGATGAAAATAATGGCTGATCTCATCCAGACAAATAACGCTCAGATGACTAATATCTTCCAGACCAGTATTACTCAAGCTACTAGTCAAATGACTAATTTGATTAATGAGAAGATATCTAGTGCTCCAGGAGCTTCAACAAGTGAACCTTCACCAGTTCAAATAAGTGAACCTCCAGGAGATTCATCAATGTTCAATACTAGTTTCATGCCGAATAATCAGACCCTTGGTCAAGGCAACGGTCGAAAGACCTTCTTCAAAAATGGTCCACCACCGAAATTCTCTGGTAAAGAAAGTGAAGCTTCAGGTTGGCTTCGTAGATATGAGCAAACCTGTACACTTAATGGTTTATCTGGTGATGAATTTCTTCATGGTGTTGGATGGTGTTTTGAAGGCATGGCCTCAGAATGGTTTTGGTCTCGCATTGTTGGAACTAGTCAAGGACTAAACTGGCCTGATTTCAGGAAGAAATTCTGCGCTGTTTTTATTAATGAAGAGGAAAGATCTCGATTGTTACACAATATTAGTGGAAGGTTTCAGAAACCGGAAGAGAGCTTGAAAAGCTATGTGTACTCAATGCTGTCTATGCTTAAAGAATATGACTCTTCAATGGATGAAGCAAAGGTGATTGGTTACATCACTCAAGGTATGAGAGAAATTTATAAGTTAACTGTTCTCTCTTATCTGCGTACTCATGGTCGTACCATGGACAAATTGGAAGAAATTGTACAAGATCTGAGTAGTCAGAAATTTGTTTCACGTTCTAATTTTAAGGGAACCGTTAAGAATAGGACTCCAGGAGTCTCTAATTCTTATTCCCATGGACCTGGTCCATCAACTTCTCAAAGACAAGAGAGTCCCAGGACGCCGTCACATGATCTTATATGTTACAATTGCATGGGTAAAGGTCATGGTGTTAGATCCTGTAAAAATCCCAAAGATACTAACCGTATCAAGCAAAATGCTGAACAGGTTAAAAGACAGAGGAGTGGCAATATTTCCGCTTCCGCTGTTAGTAACTGTAATATTAACAGTTTTAAACCAAAGGTGACGTTATTGGTCAATGACAAACCAATAACCTTTAAAGTTGATTCAGCTGCTGATGTTAGTGTTCTTAGTGAAAAGATTTGTAAAGATAATCAAATTAAAATTGAACCATGGCTTGGTTCGTCAGTATCTGTCGCTGATAGTAGGACAGTTAAACCAGTTGGCAAGGCCACAGTTCACATTAAAGGTGATGACCTTGATGATACTATTGATATTTGCGTATTACCTGGTAACCAGCAAGCTTTACTTGGTAATGATTTCAATCAGGATCATGGTTTATTATTGGATTATGTTAATAAAACTGCTGTTTATCGCATCGCATCCAAACCGAGCTCCAGGAGCAGAATTGAAGTATCTTCAGTTGAAATACTGAAAGATTATCCAGAAGCTTTTGCTAATGATCAAAGTGATGTTGGGTTAATTGAAAATGTTTATCACAAGGTGAATACTGGAGATCATCCTCCAATCTACCAGAAACCCTATCAAGTATCTGTTAAGAACAGAAATATTGTTCAAGAGCATCTTGATTCGATGCTTAATGCTGGCATTGTTGTTCCCTCGGAAAGTCCTTGGGCTTGTCCTATTACTTTAGTTGATAAGAAGGACGGTGGTAAAAGATTTTGTGTGGACTACCGGAAGTTAAATGACATTACTGTCTCCGACAAGTATCCGATTCCTCGGATTGAAGATGGCCTCGACCTATTAGAAGGAAGTAAAGTGTTCTCAACACTTGATATTGCTGCTATGTATTGGCACATTAGGATGGATCCTAGTGACCAATGTAAAACCGCTTTCATCGTACCCCAGGGGTTGTACGAATTTGTAAGAATGCCTTTTGGATTGAAGAATGCACCTGCAACTGCTGTTCGTGCTATCAATGCTATTCTTGGTGGTTTGAACTATGTTGATTGCTATGTTTATTTTGATGATATCATTGTGTTTGGGAAATCACAAGCTGAACACGATACGAGACTTCGTTTGGTCCTGGACCGCTTGAAAGAACATAATGTTAAACTTCGTCGACACAAATGTACTTTCTCTACCAATCGTATTGCTTATTTAGGACATCAGATTGATGATACTGGTATCAGACCAGACCCTAATAAAACCGCTTCTATCTCATTGATGAAACCTCCTTCAAATGTTCATGAGATTAGACAATTTTTGGGCCTGGCCACAACTTACCGTAGATTTATCAATGGTTTTTCAAAGAGAGCTTATCCTCTCAATCATCTTTTGAAAAAGGATGTTCCATTTGTTTGGAGTCAAGAACAGCAAGAGTCATTCGATGACCTCAAAAATGCTTTGACTTCACCTCCAGTTTTATCCTCTATCATGGATGAAGGTGAATTGGAATTGAGGACTGACGCCTCTCAAAAAGGTCTTGGTGCTTGTTTGCTTCAGAAGCAAGATGGTGTTTTGAAACCATTAATCTTCATAAGCAGGACACTGAACCCAGCTGAGAAGAATTATGGTGTCACAGAACAGGAATGTTTAGCAATAGTTTGGGCTATTACTAAGTTACGTCATTACCTGTATGGTCGAAAGTTCGTTGTTGTTACGGATCATTGTGGACTTTGTTGGTTTAAAAGTATAAAGGATCCTACTGCTCGTTTAGCTAGGTGGGCATTGAAACTTCAATCATTTGATTTCGATGTCAAGTATAAGAGTGGTCAATTACATAAGGATGCAGATTGCTTATCGAGAAATCCATTGGAAACTAATCAGTCTGACTCTGATGACTTGGATCTGATCCAAATATGTTCCATTGATGAATCTGATGATTCATTACTTTCAATCAATCAACAAGAAGATGAATTCTGTAAAAGAATCGTTTCACTTCTTAATTCAGAACAATTATCAAGAAGAGCAATGAAAAGAACGTCAAAGAAATTTACTCTGGTTGACAATATTTTGTATCGTAATTGTCAAAGTAAATTATTGCCTGTTTTACCAAAATCCATGGTAGCTAAAATACTTGAAGAATCTCATGATCTTCCTTCTGGTGGACATTTGGGTTATGCGAAAACTCTATCCCGTCTTAAAGCAAGAGTTTGGTGGCCTAAAATGGACGAGGAAGTCAAGAAATATTGTGTATCGTGTCATTCATGTCAAATGCGTAAACCATATTTGAGCCAGGCTCGTGGTAAAATGCAACTCCAGGAGATTGCCAGTAATCCCTTCGAAACTGTTTCAATGGATCTCTTGAGTTTACCTAAATCTGAATCTGGTTATAATTATTTGGTAGTGGTTAATGACCAATTGACTAAATTTGCAATGGCAATACCAATAACTGATGCTACAAGTACAAATGTAAAAGAAGCTTTTCATCATGGCATGGTATTACGGTTTGGAACACCTAAGAAGCTAATCACTGATCGTGGTAAAAATTTGATGTCAGAGGAATTCCAGGAATACCTCAAAAGTATGAACATTACTCATACTCCTACCTCTGCCTATCATCCAAGAGCCGATGGCCAAACAGAACGCTTCAATTCCGTATTAGGTGTTGGTCTATCTATATTTGCTGAAAATAATCCGGAAAGTTGGGAAAAATATGTTGATGAACTTTTGTTTGCATACAATACTTCTACGCATGCGACAACTGGATTCCCACCATTTTATCTTGTCCATGGTTTCGAACCAAGTCTCCCGTTAGAACGTCGAGTTGGTGCTGCACCTATATTGAGAGAGACTATTGAGTCCAGTCCATTCAATCGACTCAGAGTCGCTCGTAATTGGGCTCGTGAGCAAATTATTAGAACTCAAAGCAAAGCTAAACAACGTTTCGATCGATCTAGAGTAGACGATAACTTCAAAGTTGGCGATTTAGTAAGTTTAGCCCAACCACGATTGAAGAAAGGTAGTTCGAAGAAGTGGAATAAACCATTTAAGGGACCATATCGGATTATCAAACGCAAAGGACCAGTAAATGTTGAGTTGATTAACTTGAAAGGACCAGCAAGAACTCAAGTTGTACATGTTGAACGTTTAAAACCTTATAATAGTCGTAACATTTGACAATTACTGCGTAGATTATTGTATAACACAGTAATCATTAGTTTGAGCTTGGCGCCTCAGAGGCTAACTTCTTGGTCAACGACCCTTATCAAATTAATTAACTTTGATGGTCATTTGTTAATTAGCTTTCTAATCAGTGACATCAATTTTACTTGTATTCAAAAAAAAGCTTACTTTGAACTTGTGCTGGAGATGGATTTTCAACCTTTTGTCGATCCTAATATCGTCTATGATGACTCGAACTTTGTTGACCGCACTCAAGTTAGTGACTTTGTTTGCCTATTGTGTCTCCATGTACCATTTGAACCTGTGACTCATGGCGAGTTTCATGGTGTTTTTGGGCCCAGGGCCAACCAACCACCTTGTTCAGCAGTCTTCTGTGATGGATGTTTTAATAAGTATGTTGCCGTATTCAACGCTGACTGGGTTAATTTCCTAACATGTCCACAGAATTGTGGTCGGTCAATGACTACTCGACATGGTTTTCCTGATATTAGAAGGATTGATCGAGAAAGACAAGATGTCCTTGACAATCTCTTGGTTGATTGTAGTTATGAAGATTGTGATGAAACATTAGCTTTTTCACGCTTGAGGAATCATCAGTCAAGCTGCAATTACAATCCAAGGATTTGGTGTTCAAATTGTCGAACCAGGAAAAACAATGATCATGAGTGTAGACAGTTTGTCCAAAATTTGAAAGATGAAATAGCTCAGCTAAAAGCTATGCTGTCGCGACAGGGCCCAGGGCCAAGCGAAGCTTCATCAACTCCAGCAACTGCTAAGGTTAAAGCAATTTCAAATTCTGTTCAAGTCCTCCATACATATGGCAGTGGTGCTGATATTACCGTTCGATTTGGTGAACGTACCAAGACTTATCATAGGGTTGCTTTGGATTACTCAGGACGTGACTTAAGATCACGAATTGAACGAGATTTTGGTTGTCAAGTTGGTCAAATAATACACATCAAGCATCGTGAACTTACCAACAATATGCTTGTCCGACAAGCTGATATCAAACATCGACCAACTTATTTAGTTGCCCTACCTAAAGATATGACAGTGACCCTGGGTCAAACCTTAAACATCAACATCGAGGGTCCTGGACCAGTAATTTAGTAATTTGAACGAGACGTTCAAAAATCGAAAGGGCATATGTTACGAGATTACTTAATTCTCCCTTATTACCTCATCATAAACCCCTTCTTCCATACTCTTCTCCCCCTTACATTACCAATGTATATATACAGTTGAAAATCATTGTTTAATAGTCAGTTAATAAACACCTATTTTGATTAAACCTCTTCTCGAGTTAGTTACCTCGTAACATATGTATTTAACCAATCAACTGAATGTAATTTTTCTTAGTAAACATTTGACTTTTAATTTGCATCATGAATCTGAAAATTTTCATTACTGTCTTTTTATAACAAATATTGGAAATAGTAAAGTATATGATGATGAATGAAATCTAATGAACGAAACGTCATTCATCGAAAATTAAAAAGTGGACGTCTTTTGATAGAGATTGACAAATCGGATTTTTCATTCACGGATGCAAAAATGGTAAAAATACAAAAGTGTAATGTAATTGTAATTGTTATCAGACGACCGATTATAATCACGATCCATTTATTGCAGAAAATCCAATCTGAATGCTTATAGTTGCATGGCAATTAACCCTTTGCATCGCTTTTGTACCAATCGACTATATTCAGGGACAGCATCTGCAACCGATACATTCATGATGACGAGATCTTGGTTTTGAGCTATCACCCAGTTTACGATTCCAATGGAGTCGATAATTATCTTTTTTGTTTTTATGAATTAACAAATGAAAACATGACTCGTGAAGGAGTTTGTTCCATGAATGGTCGCTACTGTCCACATATTCAGTCTAGAACTGAACTTTCAACAAAGTAAAATACGTCTTTTCAGATGAATTTCAATCAAAAATATTGATCGTATTGGCTCATCAAATATTTTTCATGTATCGGGATTTCTCATGGAATTAAATTTACAAAAATATTTCTCATCAGGTTGTACAGAAACCCTTAGACGCTGGCCACTGCAATTTAGCCAAAGATTTTATCTTTATCTGAGAAATCGTGGTTAAAATCTAATTAATGATTTGTTTATTTAAATAAATTTTCATTTCATTTTTCAGTCAACTATTATTCTTAAAAACAACGCTTGGTTCATGTCATAACTCTTCTAAATTTTGATGAACTAAGCAGGAAAAATAAACTTGCTGATTTGCTACCAAAGATTCTCTAAAAGTCTAATACATGATAACAAAAAATTTGATAACAAACTTATTTAGGGATCAGAATCTAAAGAAAAATTCTTGGAGTTTCCTATTTATTATTATACAGTTGATTGCATAGAGTTTGACGGTACTTTTAATTTTCTTTGCGCATCCAATTCTCATCGATGTGATAAGATTACAATTAGGCATTAGTTGTATATTCATCTATCACACAAATGGGAATTAGATGCGCAAAGAAAATTAAAAGTACCGTCAAACTCAATGCAATCAACTGTATTTACTGTTTAAATTACCTAAACCAACTCAATACCCTAAGAATCCCCTAAGAATACATAGAGATTTGAAGCAACTAAATTATTTTTAGTTTTTTTAGATAAAAGTTTTTTTATTACTGTTTCGGATTATCCAGTTAGTTTTATTTATATTTAACAAGTCAAAGATTATCCATCGGTAAGTGTGAACGAGAACCCGTCAGCTCACTTTTTCATCTTCAACGCCTCAGCTAGCGGGAATGAAAGTATCAGCGCTAAGAGCTGACTCAATACTCGTTAATTGAATCAAATCTGATTTAACCTAAAATAATCTATCTTAGACTGGCATCAAATAATCTAAATAAATCCAGACTAGATTTAGCAAATAAGATTTGATTTAATTCGAGGGATCTGAGTCCATTCTGTGCTCGAGGAGGATCCTTTTCTCACCAAATACTGTTTTACATTTTCGTAGATTAATTAAATCATAAATTGATACAAGGTAAATATGGAAATAGTAAAGTACATGATGATGAACGAAGCCTAATGAAATAAAATTCATTCTGACAAAAGTGGACATTTTGATGAGGCTTTTTTCGTCCCAAAATGAATTTTATCAAAGAATGGAATATTTTCATTTTTATTTGAAAAGAGCGCTTTGGCTGAGGTCGACACTTATTTTCGCCCAATCTTTCAAGTCCAAACTTTTTTGAATTTTTGTCGGTTTTACTTAAGCTTTCAGTTCAAACTGAACGCTTTTTCGAGTGTTGAGTGTTTGCCAGTATAAATATAATACTTATTAAAATGGAAGAACAGAATCACAATTCTGGTAAAAGTAAGTTTCATTTTATTATATTTATGATTTCAATATTCACTCTTTACCTTTCATTTTATTCAGTTACTTTCAAAGTGAAGCATTTGGATGAATATCATGATATACTCATTGATCCAAATGATGAAAGATATGCATACAAAGACCAACACCAACAAATATTTGAACAGGTAAGTAAAGTTTGCAATCTTTTGAATATAATTTCTCATTTTTTATACATTCATAGCTGGAATCAATAACTGGAGTACCAAGTAGATATACAACTAGCTTTAATATACCTAGAAACATGAACCCTTCCGACGTTAATAATATCGAACGGTATCTGATGTGTTTTTACAACCAAAAAGCGTAATTCAACATTTTATCACTTGATATCAATTATCATGCGATGTATAATAATTAATTGTTTCTCAACTTTTTCCATAGCTTCGCTCATGATTTACGCATGGAATACACGGAATACATGGATGACGATATATTCAGTGTAAATATTCGTGATGGTGAGCGCTTTCATCTCAAATATCGTGTTGGTTATGTGTATAGTATTTCCAAGCGTATAAGTATGTGTTATTGCCTGGCAGAAGAAAGAGACGTTCCTGAAGAAGGCTGTGGTCTAGATGTATGTCAATTCACACGCACTGAGAGTTACTTCAAAAGGTTGAAAGATCTCGTTAGTAATGATGAATTGAATGCAAAAATTACTCAGCTTGTCCAACCACTATTTGAAATTGCATCAGATGAAACACTTACGGAAGCTTGGAAGATTTTAAAAGAGTTCAATGTTTTACAAAATTTCTATCCAGCTTGTTATTTGGATTGCAGATGGAGACTTGCAGAGACTGGTGATGCCCGGCAAATTGGTCTTTATCTAAGAACTCGAGGTTAAACCTTTAGAGTATCTGCCCGTGGTGAATGAACTTGGTTTAAATTTTACTCAATAAACTGAGCTGAGAGTTTAAATTTACCATTCCTCAAAAATATTCATTAAAGTTGGATAAATTCGAACGTTCACAACTTTCGCAATTCGCAACTCGGTATTCACTCATTGAGGAACTGAATACTACTTGGTTGGATTCGATTCCTTTTAATGTTCAAACAAAATCGAACAAAAGCTAAAATAAGAAAATAAACATTTTGTGCAGATCTTTTTCAGGAATATTAGGTGTTAAAAAGTAATGTTTGCATTAGCTTCCTGATGGATACAAGTTCCAACCAAAATGGCATGACACTGGGATAGGGATTGTATCCAATTCAAGAGAAATATTGAATAAAGAAAATAGAAAAAGTTTAATTGAGAATGGAAAGGAAGTGAAATTCAGTTTTGAAGCCACTCACAGACCTATTATAATACAGGTGGAATTATTGCGGGCTCGGGGAAAATGTAGAACCTTTAATTCAATCTATTGACTTTGGGATAAAAACTTTTTTCGCGTGTAGGTTGGTGGCTTATTGTCTGATTAAGAGAACATATAAAACCGTCTTTCGATATAAAAGTTTGGTTAAGAAACATGGTCCATCAACTGTACTGGAAAAGATTAGGTTAAACTTGGAACACAATTTCGTCAAAAATTTTCCATAAGAGAAACCTTTTTATAAAACTAATGAAATCAATTTTACAGCAACAAATAATTAGCAGTCAACTCCAAGACAAAAATCACCTTTGCTTGAAGAAAGGCTTTTTTCGTCCCAAAATGAATTTTATCAAAGTGATAAAAGCTCAAGATTAGACATTTTCAATTTCTTACATTTTTTAGTCTGCCGATGGCCTTTTCATTGAGTCCCAACTCTTTAATTATCGCTCGAAGTGGCAGATTAAACTGTAAATCCAAGTAACTCTTTTACATTTATGATTCTATTGATAAATCTAAATGAATGAGCACCTTTCGCTTTTTTCAGTAAATTCTGCTTTTCATTTTCGATTCAATTTACTTTATGTCGGTGTCTTTGATTAATTATTGTTTGTTGATCATCGCTTTGGAAATATCTTCTCGTCACATTAAATTATAAACTTATTGGTTGAATAATCCTAAAATAACTTGATCCAATGATTTCTTATGAGTTATGACCAAACAGCAATGAATCTACTTCGGGAATAAAAACTTTTTGTTTCTAATATTGAACTAGCACATATTCAAATTTACTGAACTGTTGAAAGATGATTAGATCACATTTTATCAGTTTGAATTGTGAGCACATGTTAGTTGTTAATATTGTGAGAAACCTAGATAAATTTTGTCCACTTAAGTGGTCTTAATCTTAAGAGTTAATCGGCATTTCACAATATTGAAGTTAGGGTTGAAAAGCCATTTCCAAAGCCAATGTAAGGTATGACGAGTAATTTTTTGGACTAATTTTTAAAAATTGAATAGCGACAGTTACACTTACAGGCACCATTTAACCAAAATCTGATTTTGACGCTATTGTCCATTTAAGACCATAACTCAATAAAATTTGATCGGAATTGGTTTATTTCTACACAACGCATTCTTGAGAAGTGTACCTTCATTTCAACTTCTTAACGGTTAAATAAAGCCTGTAAGTCTAGTCTAACTGTCGCTATTTAATTTTGAAAAATTAGTCCAAAACATTACTCGTCATACTCTAGTATTCATATTTGTTTGAAAAGAGCGCTTTGGCTAAGGTTGACACTTTTTTCGCCCAATAATCTTTCAAGTCAAACTTTTTTGCATTTTTTCAGTTTTACTCAAGCTTTCAGTTCAAACTAAACGCTTCTCCGAGTGTTGGGAGTTTGCCAGTATAAATACTTTTTAAAATGGAAGAACAGAAACACCATTATGATAAAAGTAAGTGTGATTTTATTTATGATTTCAAGATAATTCACTCTTTACCTGTCATTGCATTCAGTTACTTTCAAAGTGAAGCATTTGAATGAATATCATGATATAGTTATTGATCCAAATGATGCCAGATATGAATACAAAGATCAACATCTAGAACTATTTGAACAGGTAAATAAAGTTTGACATTTCATCTTTGAACAATAACTCATCACTATCTTTACATTTATAGCTGGAATCAATAACTGGAGTACCAAGTAGATATACAACTGCGGTGTATATACTTAGGATCTACAATCTTACCCCCGTTAATAATGCTGTTTGGTATCTGTGGGGGATTTTTAACAACCAAAAAGCGTAATACAACATTTCACTAATTGATATCAATTATCATGCGATGTATATTAATTAAACGCTTCTTCAACTTTTTCATAGCTTCGCTCCTAATTCACAAATGGAATACTATCCACATCAAGATATCTTCAGTTTAAATATTCGTGATGGTCAGCGTTTTTATCTCCAGTATGGTGTTTCTTACGCGCATCGTATTTCCAAGCGTTTAAGTATATGTTATTACTTGGTAGAAGAAATCGACGTCCCTGAAGAAGGCTGCGGTGTAGGTGTATGTCAATCTAATTGCACTGAAAGTTACTTTAAAAGGTTGAAAGATCTCGTTAATAATGATGAATTGAATGCTAAAATTACTCAGCTTGTCCAGCCACTATTTGAATCGGGAACTTTCGCCGAAGCTCACAAGATTTTCAGAGAGTTCAATGTTAAACAATATTTATATCCAGTTTGTGATTTGGATCATAGGTGGAGACTTGCAGAGAATGGTCATGCACGGCAAGATATACAATATCTAAGAACTCGAGGTTAAATCCGCATGGTAGCCTTGTTTCAATTTTACTCCAGTCAGCTGAGACTTTGAAGATGAAAAAGTGAGCTGACGGGTTCTCGTTTACCCTTACCGTTTTTTCAATCAATATCATCGATCATTTATGGGAATCCCAAATTTTTCTTATTTTATCTTTTGTTCATTTTATTGAAACAATAAAAGGAAACGAACCCAACCAAGATTTGAATTTTGAAAGTTTGTTCTGGTTTATTGACTATCATCAATACCCATAATGGAATCAATGGCAGTTGTCAGTTTTTTTCATAAATCAATAGAAAAGATTCACCCTCGACTTATTAAAGCAGCTTTAGCAACAAGACAGACAAAACTGTCAAAATCAATTGTTAAGTCTATCTTACTAAAAGGACTTTCTAGACTACCAGCCTAATGCTTTTATTAATATTTTCAATACCAATCCAGTTTTATTGAAGGATTATTACAAAGATCAATATAAAATTGAAATAAAGGATTTTAATCAACTTCTTCTTTCGGTTGAGCCAACTGAGAAACGATATCTTGGAGACTTGAAAGAGATATTGTCCGCATACCCGAGCTATTTATATGAATTTCTATTACAGAAGACTATGAAGAATGATATGGAATACAAAAAATCGGTGCTACTTATAAATTTTTGTGTCTAGAAAATTATCGAGGATCAACTTATTTCAAAAATTCCAAGCATGGCTAGAATGGTTCATATCGTTGTACCTGATAACAATAAAGAGCGATACAGTGCTATTATTTTTACTGTGTTCAGTTCCGTTTATCTCGAGTTTCAACTCTTAAAGTTTTAAATAAACGACAGCTGTCAATTGCTACTAAGCTGGTGCTTCCAATGTCCATCAAAATGGGTGCTCAAACATGACCCTCAATATTACAATAAGTAAATATTTTCGCTTTTTATAATATATCAAATTTTAAGCCTTATTATTACGGGTTTATTGGTCAGTTTAATGTGCTTCATTTGTAACAGGCTCATACGTTGTTCGGTTTTAATACTTATTAAGACACATCTAAAAGATATGGTACTATTAAAGCTTTTGTTTGTAGCACAAACGCAAAATCAAATTCATGGTTTTCTCAATCTTCTTGTCTATGACATTCGGATTGTTATTAATATTTATTTACCGTTTTCTCAATTCATTGTTTTACCCGAGCGTATTGTTATCTATTGCGATGGTGTTTCAGAAGGACAAACTATCTTTATTTATGAAACCGAACTCATCAAAATATTGTCTTTTCTTCGTGAACATGATGGTCTCAAAGATGCTGTAGTTTCATTCACAATTGTTAAGCGAGTTACAAACATTACTTTTATAACCTAATTTTTCAGAGAAAAGTTCTAAACTTATGTTCATTTTTTGATTATTTTGTCTTTTTTCTATTTTGTTGAAATAATATTATATAATATAATATAATAAAAGGAACCGAATCAATGGTGCCTGTAAGTCTAACTGTCGCTATTCAATTTTTAAAAATTAGTCCAAAAAATTACTCGTCATACCTTACATTGGCTTTGGAAATGGCTTTTCAACCCTAACTCCAATATTGTAAAATGCCGATTAACTCTTAAGATTAAGACCACTTAAGTGGACAAAATTTATCTAAGTTTCTCACAATATTAACAAGTAACATGTGCTAACAATCAAAACAGATAAAATGTGATCTAATCATCTTTCAACAGTTTAATGGGTTTCAGTTCTTCATCAACTAATATTGTTGAAATGTGAGCTTTGTCTTCAAATTGGAATATGTAATACCCCGCAATAATTCCACATGTATTATAACCTATTATATATATATTCTGTGAGTGGCTTCAAAACTGAATTTCACTTCCTTTCCATTCTCAATTAAACTTTTTCTAATTTCTTCATTCAACATTTCTCTTGAATTGGGTACAATCTCTATTCCAAAGCCGTGTCATTTTGGTTGAAACTTGTATCTATCAATGCAAACATTACTTTTTATAGCCTAATATTTCGGAAAAAGATCTGCACAAAATGTTTATTTTCTTATTTAATCTTTTGTTTTATTTTGCTGCAACATTAAAAGGAATCGAATCCAACCAAGTATTATTCGGTTCCTCAATGAGGGAATATCGAGTTGCGAATTGCGAAAGTTGTGAACATTCGAATTTATCCAACTTTAATTAATATTTTTGAGGAATGGTCAAGTTTAAACATAACTCAGTTTATTGAGTAAAATTTAAACCAAGTTCATTCACCACGGGCATATACTCTACGGGTTTAACCTCGAGTTCTTAGATAAAGATCATTTTGCCGTGCATCACCAGTCTCTGCAAGCCTCGCACTATGAATCCAATCACAGGATGGATAAAAAACTTGCAAAACATTGAACTCTTTTAAAATCTTCCAAGCTTCCAAATGTGTTTCAGGTGATGAAATTTCAAATAGTGGTTGGACAAGCTGAGTAATTTTTGCATTCAAATCATCATTATTAACGAGATCTTTCAACCTCTTGAAGAAACTCTCAGTGCGTATTAATTGACATACACCACCACAGCCTTCTTCAGGAACGTCTCTTTCTTCTATTAGCCTATAACACATACTTATACGCTTGGAAATACTATACTCATAACTAGCATAAGATATGAGATGAAAGCGCTCACCATCACGAATATTAAGACTGAATATATCGTCCTCGGGATCGTATTGTAAGAGTGAATCAGGAGCGAAGCTATATAAAAAATTGAGAAGCAATTAATTAATATACATCGCATGATAATTGAAATCAAATGATAAAATGTTGAATTACGCTTTTTGGTTCTCAAAACACCACAGATACCGTTCAATATTATTAACGTCGGAAGGGTTCATGTTTCTAGGTATATTCGCACAAGTTGTATATCTACTTGGCACTCCAGTTATTGATTCCAGCTATGAATGTATAAAAAATGAGAAATTATAGTCAAAAGATTTCAAACTTTACTTACTGGGATACAGAACTTTACTTGCCTGTTCAAATATTTGTTGGTGTTGGTCTTTGTATTCATATCTGTCATCATTTGGATCAATGACTATCTCATGATATTCATTCAGATGCTTCACTTTGAAAGTAACTAAATAAAATGACAGAAAAGAGTGAATTATCTTGAAATCATAAATAAAATGAAACTTACTTTTATCAGAAAGGTGTTTCTGTTCTTCCATTTTAACAAGTATTTATACTGGCAAAACCTCAACACTCAGAGAAGCGTTTAGTTTCAACTTAAAGCTTAAGTAAAACTGACAAAAATTCAAAAAAGTTTGGGCTTGAAAGATTGGGCGAAAACAAGTGTCGACCTGAGTCAAAGCGCTCTTTTCAAATAAAAATGAAAATATTCCATTCTTCAAAATGGCTTTTCAACCTTAACTTCAATAGCAACAAGTCTTTGATTTAACAATCAAAACAGATAAAATGTGATCTGATCATCTTTCACGCAATCTGGCGCCTATTTTTCGAGTTATGCAACCACGAAATTTAACCTGCTTGTTTGAACACCTCTTATCAAATGATTCATATTCATATATGTAAAACAGTTTACTTGGATTTACAGTTTGATCTGCCACTTCGATTGATAATTAAAGAGTTGCAACTCAATGAAAAGGCCATCGGCAGAGTAACAAGTGTAAGAAACTGAAAAGGTCTAATCCTGAGCTTTTATCACTTTGATGAATTTCATTTCGGGACGGAAAAAGCCTTTCTTCAAGCAAAGGTAAATTTTCGCCTTTGAGTTGAGTTGAATTCTTTGGTGGTTTGTGAAATTGATTTCATTAGTTTTATAAAAAAGTTTCTCTGATGGAAAATCTTTGAAAAAAATGAGTTTCAAGTTTAACCTGATCTCTCTGCACAGTTGATGGACCATATTTCTTGACCAGACTCTTTAATCGACATTAATCGGTTTCATATGTTTTCCTAATCCAACAAACCATCAACTCAATACGAAAAAAGTTTTTATCCCAAAGTCAATAGATTGAATTAAAGATTCTACGTTTTTCCCAACGCTGTTTACGCGTATTTCTCGTGTATAGCCCGAGTTCCGATTATTGTATATTTTTAGTGATTCGTTCAATTATGTCTTTCATGTTATTTAGAAATTTTCTTTAGAATCCGTTCAGTTTGGTCACAATTTTCGCGTTTCGCGTTTTTCCAGTAGATTGTGTAATGTAAGTTATTCGAGTTCAACTTATCTATTTCAAGCAGATAATTGTGTTATTGCAGGTATCGAGTGAAAAACTCCCTTTTCCAGAGTCCACTTTTGTCAGTATATCAATATATATAATATATATACGTAATATCAATATCTGAATAATCTGAACTCGGAAACAGTAAACAATAACTTTCAAATATTTACAATTTATGAATTCGGCTAAATGACCAGTGCTTACATTTCGCGATCGATATCTATTGAAATGTTGTTTCAGAAAAACAAATTGTCTTTATTTATAAAAGCTTAATTAGCCTTTCTTTGTGAACTCTCAACTCAGGTAAAATTGAAACTAGTTTGACTTTATATATTGTATATATTGTATTGATATAGATATAGATTTCTCTTGAATTGGATACAATCTCAAGCAAATCTATAGCAAACAACACTTTTTAACACCTAATATTCCTGAAAAAGATCTGAACAAAATGTTTATTTTCTTATTTTATCTATTGTTCTATTTTGTTAAAATATTAAAAGCAATCTAATCCAACCAAGTATGCTTTGGTTCCTCAACGAGTGAATACCGAGTTGCGAATCAGAGTAAACATTCTAATTTATGCAGCTTTAATGAATAATTTTGAGAAATGGTCAAATTTAAACTCTCAACTCAGTTTATTGAGTAAAATTTAAACAGGGCTAAAATACGGGTTTAGCCTCGAGTTCTTAGATATTGATTATCTTGCCGTACATGACCAGTCTCTGCAAGTCTCCACCTATGATCAAAATCACAAACTGGATATAAATATTGTTTAACATTGAACTCTCTGAAAATCTTGTAAGCTTCCGCTAAATTTTCCGATTCAAATAGTGGCTGGACAAGCTGAGTAATTTTAGCATTCAATTTATCATTATTAACGAGATCTTTCAACCTTTTAAAGTAACTTTCAGTGCATTTAGATTGACATACACCTACACCACAGCTTTCTTCAGGGACGTCGATTTCTTCTACCAAGTAATAACATATACTTAAACGCTTGGAAATACGATGCGCGTAAGAAACACCATACTGGAGATAAAAACGCTGACCATCACGAATATTTGAACTGAAGATATCTTGATTTGTATAGTATTCCATTTGTGAATTAGGAGCGAAGCTATGGAAAAAGTTGAGAAGCGATTAATAAATATACATCTTATGCTAAATGATATCAATTAGTGAGATGTATTACGCTTTTTGGTTGTTAAAAATCCCCCAGATATACCGAACAGTATTATCCACGGGGGAAAGACCGTAGATCCTAAGTATATACACCGTAGTTGTATATCTACTTGGTACTCCAGTAATTGATTCCAGCTATAAATGTAAAGATAATGATGAGTTATTGTTCAAAGATTAAACGTCGAATTGTATAGGTACATGTTCAAATATTTGTTGGTGTTGGTCTTTGTATTCATATCTGGCATTATTCGCATCAATAACTATCTCATGGTATGCATTCAAATGCTTCAATTTGAAAGTAACTAAATAAAATGACAGAAAAGAGTGAATTATCTTGAAATCATAAATAAAATGAAACTTACTTTTATCAGAATGGTGATTCTGTTCTTCCATTTTAACAAGTATTTATACTGGCAAAACCTCAACACTCAGAGAAGCGTTTAGTTTCAACTTAAAGCTTAAAAAACTGACAAAAATTCAAAAAAGTTTGGACTTGAAAGATTGGGCGAAAACAAGGGTCGACCTGAGTCAAAGCGCTCTTTTCAAATGAAAATATTCCATTTTGTGCAATGGCTTTTCAAACTTAACTTGTGCTAACAATTAAAACTGATAAAATGTGATCTGACCATTTCAACAGTTTAATGGGTTTCAGTTCTTCATCAACTAATATTGTTGAAATGTGAGCCTTGTCTTCAAATTGGAATATGTAATAGTTCAATATTAGAAACAAAAAGTTTTTATTCCCGAAGTAGATTCATTGCTGTTTGATTATTAAGAGTAAAATCATAAGAAATCCTTGGATCAAGTTATTTCTCGATTATGAAAAAAAAGGTTAATAATTTAATGTGACCAGAAGATATTTCAAAGTGATGATCAACAATCAATAATTAATAAAAGGCATCGGCATAAAGTAAAATTGAATCTAAAATGAAAAGCAGAATTTACTGAAGAAAACTAAAGGTGCTCATTCATTGGAGTTATCAATAGACTCATACATGTACTATGGTATATGTAAAAGAGTTTACTTGGATTTACAGTTTGTTCTGCCACTTCGAGCGATAATTAAAGAGCGGTAAATCAAATGAAAAAGCCATCGACAGACTAACAAATGTACAAGGGTAGGCACTTTTATTTAGCCATTTTCAAATTGACCTCTTTTGAGTTGTAGGTGACATAAAACAATAGATGGCATCAATAATTGAAGATCAAGGGTTAAATAATATGATGCAATTATTTCAATATATCACAAATCAATATGCCAAAAGTTATAAGTGATGAAGTAAAAGGCCGCATTTTAGCGCTCCGCGACCTAAATTATTCCCGTAGTCAAATTTTAAAAGTGTTAAATGGTGAAAATTTCAGTCTTTCTCATCAAACAATTTCTAATGTGATTAATAAAAGTAAAAATCAACAAGTGCAACAACAATTAGTCAAACAAAAAAGAGTCAACAAACGTGCCATTCGAACCAAAGAAAATGTGAAAAAAGTAGAGTCAATGATCTCACGTCAGAATGAGCCTTCGCAAGTGGTGATAGCCGAGAAAATCGGTTGTAGTCCAAGGACAGTTCGACGTATTTTATATGATGATCTCAAAAGAAAAAAAAGATCGAAAAAGCGAGTTCACGAGCTGAATGAAGGGCAAATTGCTATCCGTAAAACAAATTCACGGAAACTCACTCGTGGACCAATAAGGAAGGAAAATTTTGAATTTCTAGTCACTTTAGACGAAGCTTGGTTGTATTTAAGTGATTGTGGCCAATTTAATGACTATTATTATGTCAAACAAGGTGAAAATGTTCCCAAAATAAAACAAGTTTCAACCAATAAAAATTTTGGAAAAAAAGTCATGGTACTAGGAATTATCACCGGAAGAGGCGTACTACCTCTAAAATTCATCCCAGAGAAGGTAAAAATTAATAGTGATTACTATATCCAACATGTACTCAAGCCTTTGGTTGAAAAATGGTTACCCAGAATTTACCCTGAAGGACTCAACAAAGTTTATGTGCATCATGATGCTGCACCAGCACATGTTAGCAAAAAAACTTCCGAATTCATGGAAAAAATGCATGAAAGTCATGGCATACAATTTATCAAGAAAGCGGACATTCCAATTAAGTCTCCAGACGCTTCACCGCTTGATTTTTTCGGGTTTGGTTACCTAAAACAACAACTCAAACACCACAACATCAAGACAATGATCTCACTTCGCGCAACTGCTAAAAAGATATGGTCTGAAATCACCGTTGAAACTATCCAAAAAGTGTTTGAATCTTGGCGAAAGAGACTTCTTTTGATAGAGGAAAATCAGGGCTATCATATTGAGCATTTAAAAGCAATACATAGAAAACCATTAACTGTACGCAATTGTTGAAAAATGGCTAAATAAAAGTGCCCACCCTTGTAGAAATTAAAAGGTCTAATTTTGAACTTTTATCACTTTAATAAAATTCATTTATGGACGAAAAAAGCCTTTCATTAAGTAAAGGTAAATTTTTGTCTTCGAGTTGATTGTTAATTATTTGTTGGTTGTAAAATTGATTTCATTTGTTTAATGTTTCTAGAGAAAATTTTCTATTATGGAATATCTTTGACAAAATTGAGTTCCAAGTTTAACCTGATCTCTTTGCACAGTTGATGATCTGAACTCGGAAACAGTAAAGATTAACTTTCAAATAAGTAAAATTTATAAATTCATGAATGAATAATTAGTGATCACATTTTGCGATTGATATCTATTGCGATGGTGTTTCAGAAGTACAATAATTGTCTCTACATGATGATCTCAAAGATACTGAAGTTTACCCAGTGAAACCAGGTTCAAATGAGCTTGTAAAGAATTCTATCATGGTTACTATCAACGATTAAGTTGTAACGCGAGCCATACAAGCGATAGTTTATTTTCCTTTTTTATCTTTTGTTTTATTTTGTTGGAGCATTAAAGGAATCGAATCCAACCGGTACTAGGTCAGACGATCGATCGGCATAATCGGAGCGTGTTTTACAAAAAACGGTATCTACACCTTTGAAAAATGTTATCTCGCTTCAAGGATCATGAATTCACAAGTGGAATTTTTAGCTCAATACAGGGTGTTAAGAAAGTTCGTGTGAGGGGTGGAATATCAGCTTCCTAACCATAACATCAAAAAACGTAATATACGCAAGGGAAATGATTTTTGTCCCTTACACGAACTTTCTTAACATCCCGTAAACTTTGGCACAAAATCGATGCAAAACGAAGCAGTTTTTCTTTTACCGAAGAAACGTCTTCTACAATCGAAATCAAAACAGGTATTCAAGCTAGTTTATCAACGAATATCTTGAGCAGATTGAAGTCACGCATATAACTGCAATTCACGATTGAAAGCGAAATTTCCTAAACAGTCATAAAACTCAACTATGCTACAATGACTAATTACTTTTTATGAATAGACAAATATAATTATGAAATTGCAAGAAATTATAGACTTCCTAATTAAATAATGAAGGATTGAAGCATACGATTCAGCGACATGACAACTATTCAATGTGGAAAAATTTTAAAGTTCTTTCAATCAACCAACAAAACTTTTCAATGAACGTTTTGGATAAACCAATGAAATAGTGTCATATCAACCATTACTGTAAGCTAAAGAGCATATGCTTGAATTTATAATTTTCACTAAAACGAACGTTAAGTTTGCCTAAAGTCACCAGCCAGATACTACAACACTAGTGAAATAGCTTATTTCTGCTCGGTGTAGTTCTGGCTTTAAGCTTTTTTTGAGTTTTAACAACTTTTATTACGTTTTAAGCTACACCCCGATAACTGCATGTTGAATCACGATGATATTTTTCATAGTTGATGCAAAGGACACAAAATTCTTTTTGAGACCTTCAAATGATCTCTAAAGGTCGAAATTCAAATTTCCGACAAATGACCTTGAATGACCTTGAAATTTTTTTCAGACATTTATTGATTCATTTGGAGTTTTTATACCAAGTAACGATCAGATCGCGCGCATATCTTCATAGATAATGCGGTGAACGTAAAAATTTGAAGTGAAATTTTTTGTCGGTAACCTGAGTTATAATCTCCACTTCGTTTCACTACGCTCCGATAATTAGGTAGTATTCGGTTTCTCAACGCAGTGAAGGTAAGGGTAAACGAGAACCCGTCAGCTCACTTTTTCATCTTCAAAGTCTCAGCTGACTGGAGTAAAAGTGTCAGCGCTAAGAGCTGACTAACTTTTCTTTAATTAAATCAAATCTGATTTAACCTAAAATGATCTATCTTAGACGGTATCAAATAATCTAAATAAATCCAGACTAGATTTAATTAAAGAAAAGTTAGTCAGCTCTTAGCGCTGACACTTTTACTCCAGTCAGCTGAGACTTTGAAGATGAAAAAGTGAGCTGACGGGTTCTCGTTTACCCTTACCCCGAATAATACTTGGTTGGATTCGGTTCCTTCCAATGTTCCTACAAAGTAGAACAAAAGAATAAAACGAATAAAATCAAGTTTACAATCATCAAAAGATTAACTCTCAATTCAGAGGAGAAATTTTACCCTTGCTTGCAGAAAGACTTTTTTCGTCCTAAAATGAATTTTATAAAAGTGACAAAAGATTTAAACTTTTGGGTTTTTTAGTCTGACGATGCCTTTTTCATTGTCACGCTCTTAAATTGTCACAAATGTCAGATTCAACTGTAAATCAATGTAAGCTGTTTTACATTTATGCGTCTATTTTACAGAATTCAGTGTATTCATATCTGCTTGAAAAGCACGCTTAGGCATATGTCAACAGTTTGGTATCGCCCAATAATTTGCTTTTCTTTCAGGTCCAAACTTTTTTGAATTTCTTTCAGTTTTACTCAAGCTTCGAGTTTTCAGTCAGCTTTCAAACTAAACGCTTCTCAGTGTGTTCAGTGCTTCTTGCATCGATACTTCTAATAATGGCAGGACACAATAACTATTCTGATAAAAGTAAGTTTCATCTTATTTATGATTTCAAGATAATTCACTCTTTACCCGACCATTTTATTTAGTTAAATTCAAAGTGAAGCATTTGAATGAATACCATGAGATAGTTATTGATGCATATGATGGAAGATATGAATACAGAAGACAACAATTATTTGAACAGGCAAGTAAAGTTTATTATTTAAAGTTTTTCACTTGATACTTGCAATTGCAATTGCTTTTACTTGAATCAGATGAGTTAAACTTAAATAACTTGCTTCACACAATCTACATTAAAGTCAAAACAGTGAGCTTTTTGCCCGAAAATTGTGACCAAACTGAATGGATTCTAAAGCAAACTAGGTCAGACGATCGATCGGCATAATCGGAGCGTGTTTTACAAAAAACGGTATCTACACCTTTGAAAAATGTTATCTCGCTTCAAGGATCATGAATTCACAAGTGGAATTTTTAGCTCAATACAGGGTGTTAAGAAAGTTCGTGTGAGGGGTGGAATATCAGCTTCCTAACCATAACATCAAAAAACGTAATATACGCAAGGGAAATGATTTTTGTCCCTTACACGAACTTTCTTAACATCCCGTAAACTTTGGCACAAAATCGATGCAAAACGAAGCAGTTTTTCTTTTACCGAAGAAACGTCTTCTACAATCGAAATCAAAACAGGTATTCAAGCTAGTTTATCAACGAATATCTTGAGCAGATTGAAGTCACGCATATAACTGCAATTCACGATTGAAAGCGAAATTTCCTAAACAGTCATAAAACTCAACTATGCTACAATGACTAATTACTTTTTATGAATAGACAAATATAATTATGAAATTGCAAGAAATTATAGACTTCCTAATTAAATAATGAAGGATTGAAGCATACGATTCAGCGACATGACAACTATTCAATGTGGAAAAATTTTAAAGTTCTTTCAATCAACCAACAAAACTTTTCAATGAACGTTTTGGATAAACCAATGAAATAGTGTCATATCAACCATTACTGTAAGCTAAAGAGCATATGCTTGAATTTATAATTTTCACTAAAACGAACGTTAAGTTTGCCTAAAGTCACCAGCCAGATACTACAACACTAGTGAAATAGCTTATTTCTGCTCGGTGTAGTTCTGGCTTTAAGCTTTTTTTGAGTTTTAACAACTTTTATTACGTTTTAAGCTACACCCCGATAACTGCATGTTGAATCACGATGATATTTTTCATAGTTGATGCAAAGGACACAAAATTCTTTTTGAGACCTTCAAATGATCTCTAAAGGTCGAAATTCAAATTTCCGACAAATGACCTTGAATGACCTTGAAATTTTTTTCAGACATTTATTGATTCATTTGGAGTTTTTATACCAAGTAACGATCAGATCGCGCGCATATCTTCATAGATAATGCGGTGAACGTAAAAATTTGAAGTGAAATTTTTTGTCGGTAACCTGAGTTATAATCTCCACTTCGTTTCACTACGCTCCGATAATTACTAAATAACATGAAAGACATAATTAAACGAATCACGAAAAAAAGACAAAGTCTAATCAGAATCTATTGAGAAATACCCGTAAACAGGGTTGGGGAAACATGTATTATAGAATCTGTAATTCAATCTATTGAATTTTTGAGAAAAACTTTTTTCCGTCCTAAGTTAATGGGTTGTTGGATTCGGATGACTTTTCGTCTTTCGATTAAAGATTTTGGTCAACTGTACAAAGAAATTAGTTCAATTTGCAAGAAACATTTCAATTAAACGAATAGAATCAATTTTACACCCAACAAATACCTATTTGATCAAGTGATTGATTCATGAATCAAATGTTTCTTATGATTTACCATATTTCCGCACAGAGAAGGCCACAAGGTATTTGTTTCTATCAAACTGCATATTCCGATTCCCAGACAAGGTTAACATTTCAACAATGTTGATAAAGAACTTAAAATCATTTTTAATTGTTTACAAAACTCAGATAACCTTTAATTTTGGATTCTTATCACAACCAGCTGTTTGTATTGAAGTCAATGTTCAACTTTTATTAATATAATATCATTGAGAAATAGCAATTTTACAGAATTATTATTTTGATATTTGTTTGAAAAGAGCGCTTTGCCTCAGGTCGACAATTTTTTCGCCCAATAATCTTCTTCTCTTTGAACTTCAAACTTTTTTGAGTTTTTTTCAGTTTTACTCAAGCTTTTAGTTCTAATTAGACGCTTCACCACGTGTTTAGTGTTCTCTAGCTCAGACACATTGATATCGATACTAAAATATTAAAATGGCAGAACAGAATAGAAATTCTGATAGAAGTAAGTTTCATTTTATTTATAATTTCAAGATAATTCACTCTTTACCTTTCATTTTATTCAGTTACTTTCAAAGTGAAGCATCTGAATGAATATCATACAATAATCATTGATCGGAATGATGACAGATATGAATACAAAGACCAACACCACCAGTTATTTGAACAGGTAAGTGAAGTTCTGTATTTAATCTTTGAACAATAACTCATCATTATCTATACATTTATAGCTGGAATCAATAACTGGAGTGCCAAGTAGATATACAACTGATGTGAACATACTTAAAAACATGAACCCTTCCAACGTTAATAATACTCTTCGGTATCTGTGGTGTTTTTACAACCGAAAAGCGTAATGCAACATTTCACTCATTTATATCATGATGTATATTAATTTTTTTTAACTTTTCTTAATAGCTTCGTCCCTGATTCGCTTATGAGATACTATGCACATCGAGATATCTTCAGTCTAAATATTCGTGATGGTGAGCGCTTTCATCTCCAATATTATGTTTATTATGGGCAATGGATTTCTAAACGTATAAGTATGCGTTATGAGCTAGTGGAAGAAAGAGACGTTCCTGAAGAAGGCTGCGGTCGACGTTTCTGTCAATATAGATGCACTGAACCTTACTTTAAAAGGTTGAAAGATCTCGTTAATAATGATGAAATGAATGCAAAAATTACTCAACTTGTCCAGCCACTAATTGAATCGGAGTTGAATGCGGAAGCCTCCAAGATTTTCATAGAGTTCAATGTTGAACAATATTTTTATCCACCTTGTGTTTGGAGGACACGGATGCTTGCAGAGACTGGTTATACACACCAAAATGATCGTTATCTAAGAACTCGAGGTTGAAATCGTATGGTATCTGCCCGTGGTAAATGAGCCTTGTTTCAATTTTACTCAATAAACTAAGTTGAATGTTAAAATTTGACAATCCCTGAAAGACATTCATTAGAGTTGAACAGACACGGATATTTACTCGGATTCGCAGCCTGGTATACATTTGTTTAGGAATCGAATAATACTTGGCTGGATTCACTTTCTTTTAATATTTCAACAAAATAGAAAAAAAGACAAGATAATTTAAAAATGAACATAAGTTTCGATCTTTTTTTCTGAAAATCACGTTATAAAAAGTAATGTTTGCTACGGCGAATGGTATTAACAATAATTAAACTTAACTTCAAAAAGTTTGTAAAATTTGAAGACATTCATCCGAATGTCATAGACAAGAAGATTGAGAAAACCACGAATTTGATTTTGCGTTTGTGCTACAAACAAAAGCTTTAATAGTACCATCTCTTTTAGATGTGTCTAATAAGTATTAAAACCAAACATCCATTTTGATGGACATTTGAAGCACAAGTTTAGTAGCAATTGACAGCTTTCGTTTGTTCAAAACTTTAAGAGTTGCAACTCGAGATAAACGAAACTGATCACAGTAAAAATAATAGCATTGTATCGCTCTTTATGTTGTTTAGGCACAAAGATATGAACCATTCTAGCCATACTTGTCATTTTTGAAATAAATTAATTTTCGATCATTTTATAGTCACGAAAATTGTTTAGTAACTCCTTCACGCCATTGCTTCTCAGTTGGCTCAACCAAAAGGAAAGGTTGATTAAAATCCTTTATTTCAATTTTTATTAATCTTTGTTATAATCCTTCAATGAGGCTGAGGTACCTTGTTCATCAAAGCAATACACTTGACTCTCAAACCTTGCACGCCAAAAATACTGTACAATTCCTCAAAGATATTCATTAGAGTTGGGAATATCCGAATATTCACTCGTTGAGGAACCGAGTAATTCTTGGTTTGATGTGGTTCTTTCAATCTTTCAACAAAATAAAACAAAAGCTAAAATAAGAAAATAAATATTTTGTTCAGATCTTTTTTTCTGGAATATTAGGTTACTAAAAGTGTTGTTTGCATTAGGCTCTTGATTGATACAAGTTCCAACCAAAATGACATGGCCCTGGAATAGAGATTGTCCCCAATTCAAGAGAAATATTGAATAAAGAAAAAGTTTGATTGAAAATGGAAAGGGAGTGAAATTTAGTTTTGAATCAACTTACAATCCAATAATAAAGGCTATTGTATCTTTTCTTCTGCGTTAAAACTGAGTCGATGATAGTACAGACGATAGGATTTTTTACAAGCTCAGTAGGACCTGGTCTCAAGGAAAATCGCACATTAACTCGCTGATGTGACAAAAAAACTTGGGAAAACCAAAAATGCATATTTTGTGTTTTGTGCTACAAACAAAAGCTCAACAGTGCGATCCCTTTTAGATGTGTATTTATAAGTATTAAAACCAAACAACCATTGTCATTGAGCTTGTTACAATTGAAAAAAAACATTAAATTGGTCAATAAACTTACAATAATAAGGTTTAAAATTGGATATTGACTGTCAATGCTTGAGTCAAATCATTTACAATTGGTGAAATTATCAGATCAAATTTTATCTGTTTGCATTGTCAACACTATTATCTGTTGATATTGAAGTTAAGGTTCAACAGTGATTAAACTAGAAATTTCAAGGAATCACTTATTATATTTCAGTTTTGTTTGAAAAGAGCGCTTTTAACTGACTTGTCACTGTTCACTCGTAGAAACTTGTTTTCGTCCAATAATCTGTTCCTTTCTTGAGACCAAAACTTTTTTGAATTTTGTCGGTTTCACATTTTCTTGGAGTCATTTCAATTCCTTGCATTTCATTTTGTGCCACAATTCAACTAATTATCGTCTAAAATGAATGGAATGGATAAGAATAGTGATAATTCTGATAAAAGTAAGTTTCATCTTGTATTTAATTTTTAACTAAATTAATCAATTCTTTACATTTGACAACCTTAGCAATATTCAAAGTGAAATTTCTTGGTGAATACCATGATTTTGTTATCGATTGGTCAGATGAAAGTCATGAATATAAACAAGTACAATTATTTAAACAGGTAATTACAATTGATAAATCAATTCTTTCAGTTTTTTATTTCAAATTTGGTCTTGTTTTTTATTAATAGCTGGAATCAATAACTGGAATCGCTAACAAACATATATGTCAAGTAGATTTAGAGGCAGATAATCAGGATGGCTTCCTTACAGAAAATCCAGAATATTATTATTCAAGCGTCTTACAAAAGTAATTTCTTGTTTTCAATACTTACCATCGTATTTCAATTAATCCTTTGCATCTCTTTTATACAAATTGATTGTATTCAGTGACTTTACGAAAGACAGGATCTACAACCAATACATTCATGATGACGAGATCTTGGTTTTGAGCTATCACCCAGTTTACGCTTCCAGTAGAGTCAATAATTATCTTTATGCTTTTTATGTATTAAGAAATGAAAACATGATTCTTGAAGGAGTTTGTACCCCATCTGCTCGTTACTGTCCACATATTCAGTCTAGAACTGTTTTCAACAAAAGAAAATACGTCTTCTCAGATGAATTTCAATCAAAAATTATTGATTGCATTGTCTCATCAATTAGTTCTTCTGTAGAAAGATTTCTCATGGAATTCAATGTGCAACAATATTCAAGATTGACTTGTACAGAAACCCCTGAATATCGGTTAGATCCATCCAGGCCAAGAGTTAGGCTTTACCTAAGAACTCGTGGTTAAAAATTTCCATCAATCTAACATTGTATTTGTTTATTTGAATAAATTTTCATTTCATTTTTCAGTCAACTGTTCTTGAAAATAACGCTTGATTCATACTTCTTTAACTAAGCAGACATATTTAAACTTTCTGATAAAGATTAAAACAAATATATTTTTTACAAACTTATGAAAACTCTTTTACAGGAATGGTTAGATTCAATAGTTGAATAGTAGACTCGCAAATCGGTAGAACTGACGGTTATTTGATTAGAATAAATCGTAAAAAGATCTAAAATTATATTTAAAAAGTCTCAAAATGTTTTTACTTGTTGTCTATCTTGGATTAAATCGAGCTCTGTGTTGGTTATGATGGTGAATTCAATAAGGTTAAGATGAATCAAATAAAACAAAACACACGGTCAATATTCAGACCAAACAGACATGAAGTCAAAATATTCAATTTAAACAAGTTTATTCAAAATTGTTAAAGATGATGAAGAAGCAATTGACAGATTCAACTTAAGTGAATTAACACCAAGAAGACAATACAAAAAAGATACAAAACTAGTTAAGTTTAAACAGACAACAAAAGTACACCATCGACATACAATATACACCATGAGTGTTAAGGTGACATTTTAGGTATTTATAGTAGGGCAGGTAAGACAGCCCTTTTGAGTCCTCGGTGAGTAAGAGTTTGTTTGACGGTTAAGATGAATGAGTGGAAGAAAACCAAGGAATGTGAGTTCCTCTAGGGATTTGTGTTTGTTGATAGCAAGAGGTTGAAAATAGCTTAAGCAAGTAAAAATGGTCAAGTTGAAGGGTCAAAATAGCTTCTAGGTTTAAGGGGTGAAATTAGGTGTTGTAGTTAGTTAGAGTAGGTGAATAGTAAATGATTAAAGAAAGGATCAAGTTATTAGGTTGAATGGTTGAGGTACAGTGGACACTTTCCCTGGGACTTTTGAGGGTTCATAGTTCATGGAGAAATTGAGGTTTTCTCATGAACTATGAGTTGTACAGGTAAACAAATGTTACCACCAGATTTGTCTCAACGAGAGGAAGCTAACGATATGTAGAAATATCGAGGAATATCAGAGGTTCCTGATTCAGTAGCTTCATGTGGTGAAATGTATGGGAAAAGGTCAAAATAAGGGTTTTTCATAGTTATCACTGAAATGACTTATCAGGTCAAAACTAATTATTAATCATTAAGTTCATGATGATGAACTATGAGTGAATTAAGTGTTGAATGTTAGTCAGAGTCATTATTGGTGAAGATGGAAGATGAAACGAGAAAAAGGGAAAAAAGTCAAAAATTGAAATGAATTTAGATTGAAGGTAAATCATGACTAATATGTCATATTGAGCATTTAAATAAAGAGAAAGGTTAGTTTAAGTTGTGATAAATCAAGTAAAGTTGATATTTTCAACCAACAGCCTCCCTTGCTATGAACAAACACAATTAACTGATGTTGAGCAAATTGATACATTTGCTTAAATTTGCTGGTGTTAACGATTTGGTTAACATATCGGCTGGTTGTTTAGTTGTTGGAATGTATTCAATTCTTATTTTACCATTTTCTTGATGGTCTCTAATAAAATGAAATCGCATATCAATATGCTTGGTCAGTTTCGGTAAACAGCTATTTTTGGATAAAAGGATTGCTCCTTGATTGTCGCTGTAAATGGTGATTGGAGTTGTTAAATTAACATGTAATTCAGTTAGTAACTGAATGTACCACAAAACATCTTTAGTGCATTCACTAATTGAAACGTATTCAGCTTCGGTAGTTGATAGGGCAACACTTTTCTGGAGTCTCGAAGCCCAAGAAACTGGTGAATCTCCAAGTGTCACAGTAAAACCATTTGTTGACTTTCTTTTAACGAGATCACCACCAAAGTCAGCATCACAATAACTATGTAATTGGAGGTCAGGATTCGGATAATTGTAGATGATGCCATGATCAATTGTACCTTTAAGGTAGCGGAAGATTTTCTTGATTGCTCCCCAATGAATGTCATTATAACATGAATTAAATTGACTTGCTTTGTTGACCTGAAAGGTAATATCAGGTCGAGAGATGATAGAGAGGTACAGAAGAGCACCAACAGCCTCTTGATATGGAATCGATGCATCAGGTGGATCATTAGTTGCAATCAGTTTAATGTTAGGATCGCCAGGAGAACCAATTGGTTTGCAATTTTCCATGTGGAAACGTTTCAGCAATGATTTAATGTAAGCTGATTGCTTGATTTTAATTGATGAACGATCTGGACTCTGGATAATCTCCATACCTACAAAAACTTGAGGAGATTGGAACTTCATATCGAAAGCTTTTGACAAGGAATTAGTTAATTTTTCAAGTTCACTTTTGTTAGTACTAACAACAAGTCCGTCGTCAACATAAATGACACAAATAGTTAGTGCCTTTTGATTGTTAACAAAAATACATTGATCAGCTTTACACTGAGTAAATTTATGGTTGGTAAAAAACTCAACAATCTTTGCATTCCACTGACGTGGAGCTTGTTTCAGGCCATACAAGCCTTTCTTCAATTTCAAAACTTTACCACTTTTATCATCAAACCCAACTGGTTGCTGCATATAAATTTCCTCATAAAGATCACCATAAAGGAATGCAGTTTTGACATCAAACTGTAATAGATACATTTTGTTAGCAGCAGCAATTGAAAGTATTGCTCTTATTGAGTCGTAACGAGCAACTGGACTGTAAGTCTCGAAGTAGTCCACTCCATATTTTTGAGAGTAACCTTTAGCTACCAATCTAGCTTTGAACCTCTCAATGGTTCCATCACTTTTTCGTTTGATTCGGTAAACCCATCGACATGAAATTACACGTTTACCTTTTGGAAGCTCAACTAAATCATAAACATTGTTATCATTTAAAGATTTCATTTCATCTTTCATTGCGTTCAACCAATTAACTGAATCTGCTGAATTCATTGCTTCATCGTAACTTAATGGTTCTAATACATTATTTGAAATCGCAGTAAAACATAAGTTAACAAATGAATTTTCTTTCAAATTTAGGTTGGTCAATTCATCTTCATCAAGTGGATCATAAATGATAGTCTCATCACTATCAGAGTCATTATCATTTTCATTTTCATCTTCATCATTGACACCACATAATTTTCTCAAGTTAACAACTTCATCATTGTTAACACTTTCAATTGTAGCTTCACCATTGTCATCATTCTCGGAAAACTTTACATTGCAAGTTACACTAATTTTGTTGGTAAATGGATCGTAAACACGATAGTTTTTTGTTGATTCGGTATAACCGATAAATATACACTTCTTGGACTTTGCGTCCCACTTCTTTCTTTGTTGATCAGGTATTTTAACGTAGACAACGCAACCAAAAACGCGAAGATGGTCGTAACAAGGTTTTTTATTGTACCAAAGCTCATATGGTGTTATACCTTTATGTTTTTTGTTAATTACTAAATTCATTACATAGACAGCAGTGTTCATTGCTTCGGCCCACAGTCTTTTAGGTAATTTACTTCCGAACAACATTGATCGTGCTAATTCAGCTATTGATCGATTTTCTCTCTCAATCAATCCATTCTGTTGAGGAGCGTATGGACAACTCAACTCATGAGTAATTACATTGTTTTTCAAAATCGTTTCAACTCTACTATTAACAAATTCTAATCCATTGTCAGACCTCATTATTTTTACTTTCGCACCAGTAACCTTTTCTGTTTCCTTAATGTGTTCATCAATTTTACTAAAAGTATCAGATTTGTGAGTAATGAAGTAAATTGAGCGAAAAGAGCTAAATTCATCTTTTATAACTAGTGCATAGTTTGAACCTCTAATTGATGAAACTTCCATTGGACCAACTAGATCGCAATGAAAAGCTTCACCAACCTTCACCTCTCTAGGTACAGCAGTCTTGAATGACTTCGAACACATTTTACCCTTCATACAACCATCACAAACAAATTTATTAGGGTCACAATCAATCTTAATTTTAGGTAACAAACCTTCTTTGGACATTTCGATGATTTTATGGACGTTTACATGTGCAAGTCTTTTATGCCATTCACTCAATGAAGCATCTCTAGCAACTAAAGCAAAATTATTTTCATCTTTTCTTGTCTTCAAATTTAAAACAAAGGAATTACCAACTGGTCTACAAGTCATCAATACTTTACCAGTCTTACTATCAGAAATTTCAGTTCCTT
The DNA here is from genome assembly GCF_039701765.1 of Tetranychus urticae. Lineage (NCBI taxonomy): Eukaryota > Metazoa > Arthropoda > Arachnida > Trombidiformes > Tetranychidae > Tetranychus > Tetranychus urticae. The sequence goes on from NC_142958.1 coordinate 9,610,765, forward strand.
CTAATGAAGAGAATAACTTGTAACCTTTTTTCATTGCTTGCATCCACGAGAACAGGTTAAACTTACCAAGACGAGGTGTAAACAATACATTTTCAAGTTTACATTTGTTCCATTTTTTGCCATCAAAACATTCAGCTAATACTGTACCTTTAGCTATACCAGTAATTTCATTCCCATCTCCAATAGTCAAAGGTATTGGTTCTTCTAATTCAACAAATTCAGTAAAACTATTGATGTCACTTGTACAGTGATAGGAACAACCTGAATCCCAATACCAGACTAACTCATTTGATCTATTTTCATGAGCTGTATAAGCGATATCATGTTCATTACTCATTTCATTTTCATTGTTATTCAAAGCTAAATTAGCTTGTTGGTCGTTATTTCTGTTTGAATAATTATTTCTATTGGAGGGTAAGTTAACGTTGTTAGGACGCTGAAAGTTCCTATTTCCTCTGAAATTATTGTTGTTATTACTTGAGTAATTTTGTCTGTTAGAGTTATTGTTATTATTGAAATAATTGTTACTTCTGTTTTGATTGGTAAATCTGTTTGAATTACTCCTGAAGTTATTTGACTGAGAATGCAAATTGTTTCTTTGATTGTAGTTATTGTTATTTCTATTGAAACTATTATTGTTGTTGTTGTTTGGTCTTCGTCTACAATCATTTTTCAGGTGTCCTTTCAATCCACAATTGAAACAAAACTTATCTTTCACATTATAATGAAATTTATTCGCAGGTTTGACTAACAAAGCTTCACCTTTCTTACCAGGATTACCTTCATTCAAGCGTTTCTCAGTTCTTAAAAGATTTGCTTTCAACTGAGCTAAGGTAATTGAATCACCTGTATCAATTCTCATTTCAATATTTTGTCGGAAATTCTCATAAATAATTGGCAAATCATCTAAAACTTTCATTACAAGATTTTCTTCATCAACATCAATTTTACGATCTTTATTTAACTTAATTGCAGTCTCGAGTTCGGAGAAGTAACTAGCAACTGTGTGAGCCGAAGTGAACTTAACTTCAATTATTTGGGGAAACTTCCGAAAAGCTGACATTCGCAAAGGGGGGTGGCGACCACTTTTTCTAGAAGAACTTTTTATGGCATTTTCGAAAATCGAAACCATATTGTGCGGAAACTTTGCGTTCGAAAGATACAGGGTGTCAAAGTTGGAAAATTGAATTGAGCTTTATGGCGAATTAAAAAGTTTTTCAAGCTGTGAAATCTAGTAATGAAATCATATACTGCTGAAATATGTTGAAAATTTTAATATCTTTATCGCACAAAATTTCTGATCTTCAGGGTGTTCCAGGTTGATAGAAATTGCATTCAAAAACATTCAAACTGAAAAAAATTCACAGAATGCTTCGTACGAGTTACTAGTCACTACCACGTGAAGGTGAAGTTGCAATTTAATAATTTTCAATTTTATACGCTAGGAAGCGTTGCTAAATCTTGTTGCTATGCGACTTAAGCATACCAATTAAGCTGCTGTAGTCAGTCTTGCTTTGTCTTTCACTCGAGCAACATCATTTTTCTTACTTACTGTTTTATCCAATTTTTTATCTAAAAATGAATCTTTTTCGATTGTGTGAAAAAATAAGAACCGAGGAAAGTGCTACAGAATGGCTTGTATCTCTCGGATTGGTCAAAATGACATTTTACTGCGAGAAGCACGAAAAATACGCCAAATTTTATCCTGGTCATCTTTTTGGAACGTTTCGCTGCCGAGGAAAAGATAGGGGAAAACCCTATGATCATAGTGTAGCTGTTGCAAAGGATACATGGTTTGAAAATTGCCATTGCCAAATTAGGCAAAAAATTATATTGACTTATTGTTTTGCACAGGCATTCAATTACAGACAGGCCATTCATGAAGCCTCAATTCTCACCGGCTCAACAGTATCCAGTGAAACAGTTGCAGATGTTTATGCCAGCTGCAGAGATATCTGTATGAGTGCACTGGACTCAATCTATAATGAAGAAGGAGAAATAGGCGGCCCAGGAATAGTAATTGAAATCGATGAAGCTAAGATCGGGAAAAGAAAGTATAACAGAGGAAGGATCGTTGAAGGAAGCTGGATAATCGGTATGATCGAAAGAGGAGGAAAAGGCCATCGAATTGAAATTATACCTAATAATTGCCGTAACGCAGAAACTCTCATTCCTCTGATAAAAAAACATGTTGCTGTTGGTTCAGAAATTCATACAGACATGTGGCGAGCCTACAGCACACTACCTATCGAAGGTTACATTCACAAAACTGTGAATCACAGCCAGAATTTCGTTGACCCTGAAACAGGGGCGTATACTCAAAATATAGAGTCAAGCTGGAGAGCTTTAAAAAGTCGAATATGTAGAGGCGGAGTACCGAAGAAAGATTTGGACTACCATCTTTGCGAATTTTTATGGCGAAAATACGCAGAGAATCATAGCGGCGACATCGTTAAAGAACTATTTTTTGCCATTTCAAAACTCTTGCCAGGAGCACCTCAAGCCCCACAGAACTAACCCGAAAAAATCATTTAATAAACATTGTAATCAAAATCAAAAAGAGAAAAAACTATTACGCCGAAATAAAACTTTGTTAACCTGAATCAATTGTAAAATTATTATTTAATTATATCAAACATTACAAAAACGTTTGAACACCTCTCTAAGCAGACTAATTGAAGAAACCGAGAGACGGATGAATCCTAAGTAATCGAACTGAAGATGAACAAAGTTGCAGACCGTATGGTCAATCCTATGCAACTGTCCTCACTCGGATGGCTATTCCAATACTGCATCGACATATCTGCCAATCTTGCCGTCAAAAGTGTCAATGCTAGGTAGACAAAACCTAACCTAACCTAACCTAACCAAACCTAACCTAACCTAACCTAACCTAACCTAACCTAACCTAACCTAACCTAACCTAACCTAACCTAACCAACCAACCAACTGTGGCGTAAACGGTAACACGTTTGTTAAGCGGAAAAGTTGGCCAGGGTTCGAATCCGGAACAACCTCGAAAAAGTTGTACCCCCTTTCGTTAGGGTAGGTACTTCGAAGTAGGGGTCGATGGGAAAGACTAGAACCCGGGGCCCTATAGCTCTCCACGATACTATCTAGTCTCGGCTAGATAGCGTGCCCTATTTATGGTGTATCGCTGTAAGCTGCTCTAAGTAGGGAGAAGCATTCCAGTCCCTCTGAGAAACTGGAGTAGGTCCCTCGGCTGGGACTTTGGCTCAGCCGGAAGGAGGGGGGTTTGCCACCCTAAGCCCTGGAAGGTGTATCGCTGTAAGCTGCTAGAAGGGGTCCTTCCAGGTGTATCGCTGTAAGCTGCCAGGGAGGTAAGGGGGATTCCCCCCGCCGCGTCCTGAAAAAAAAAAAAAAAAAAAAAACCTAACCTAACCTAACCTAACCTAACCTAACCTAACCTAACCTAACCTAACCTAACCTAACCTAACCTAACCTAACCTAACCTAACCTAACCTAACCTAACCTAACCTAACCTAACCTAACCTAACCTAACCTAACCTAACCAAAACCTAACCTAACCTAACCTAACCTAACCTAACCTAACCTAACCTAACCTAACCTAACCTAACCTAACCTAACCTAACCTAACCTAACCTAACCTAACCTAACCTAACCTAACCTAACCTAACCTAACCTAACCTAACCTAACCTAACCTAACCTAACCTAACCTAACCTAACCTAACCTAACCTAACCTAACCTAACCTAACCTAACCTAACCTAACCTAACCTAACCTAACCTAACCTAACCTAACCTAACCTAACCTAACCTGACCGACCAACCAACTTTACGTGCCCAAACCTAACCTAACCTAACCTAACCTAACCTAACCTAACCTAACCTAACCTAACCTAACCTAACCTAACCTAACCTAACCTAACCTAACCTAACCTAACCTAACCTAACCTAACCTAACCTAACCTAACCTAACCTAACCTAACCTAACCTAACCTAACCTAACCTAACCTAACCTAACCTAACCTAACCTAACCTAACCTAACCTAACCTAACCTAACCTAACCTAGCATTAAAAACTTTTTAGATCGCCATAGAGCTAAATGCAATTTTCCAACTTTGACACCCTGTATCTTTCGAACGCAAAGTTTCCGCAGAATATGGTTTCGATATTTGAAAATGCCATAAAAAGTTCTTTTAGAAAAAGTGGTCGCCACCCCCCTTTGCGAATGTCAGCTTTTCGGAAGTATAGCCAAAAATTATATTGACTTATTGTTTTGCACAGGCATTCAATTACAGACAGGCCATTCATGAAGCCTCAATTCTCACCGGCTCAACAGTATCCAGTGAAACAGTTGCAGATGTTTATGCCAGCTGCAGAGATATCTGTATGAGTGCACTGGACTCAATCTATAATGAAGAAGGAGAAATAGGCGGCCCAGGAATAGTAATTGAAATCGATGAAGCTAAGATCGGGAAAAGAAAGTATAACAGAGGAAGGATCGTTGAAGGAAGCTGGATAATCGGTATGATCGAAAGAGGAGGAAAAGGCCATCGAATTGAAATTATACCTAATAATTGCCGTAACGCAGAAACTCTCATTCCTCTGATAAAAAAACATGTTGCTGTTGGTTCAGAAATTCATACAGACATGTGGCGAGCCTACAGCACACTACCTATCGAAGGTTACATTCACAAAACTGTGAATCACAGCCAGAATTTCGTTGACCCTGAAACAGGGGCGTATACTCAAAATATAGAGTCAAGCTGGAGAGCTTTAAAAAGTCGAATATGTAGAGGCGGAGTACCGAAGAAAGATTTGGACTACCATCTTTGCGAATTTTTATGGCGAAAATACGCAGAGAATCATAGCGGCGACATCGTTAAAGAACTATTTTTTGCCATTTCAAAACTCTTGCCAGGAGCACCTCAAGCCCCACAGAACTAACCCGAAAAAATCATTTAATAAACATTGTAATCAAAATCAAAAAGAGAAAAAACTATTACGCCGAAATAAAACTTTGTTAACCTGAATCAATTGTAAAATTATTATTTAATTATATCAAACATTACAAAAACGTTTGAACACCTCTCTAAGCAGACTAATTGAAGAAACCGAGAGACGGATGAATCCTAAGTAATCGAACTGAAGATGAACAAAGTTGCAGACCGTATGGTCAATCCTATGCAACTGTCCTCACTCGGATGGCTATTCCAATACTGCATCGACATATCTGCCAATCTTGCCGTCAAAAGTGTCAATGCTAGGTAGACAAAACCTAACCTAACCTAACCTAACCTAACCTAACCTAACCTAACCTAACCTAACCTAACCTAACCTAACCTAACCTAACCAACCAACCAACTGTGGCGTAAACGGTAACACGTTTGTTAAGCGGAAAAGTTGGCCAGGGTTCGAATCCGGAACAACCTCGAAAAAGTTGTACCCCCTTTCGTTAGGGTAGGTACTTCGAAGTAGGGGTCGATGGGAAAGACTAGAACCCGGGGCCCTATAGCTCTCCACGATACTATCTAGTCTCGGCTAGATAGCGTGCCCTATTTATGGTGTATCGCTGTAAGCTGCTCTAAGTAGGGAGAAGCATTCCAGTCCCTCTGAGAAACTGGAGTAGGTCCCTCGGCTGGGACTTTGGCTCAGCCGGAAGGAGGGGGGTTTGCCACCCTAAGCCCTGGAAGGTGTATCGCTGTAAGCTGCTAGAAGGGGTCCTTCCAGGTGTATCGCTGTAAGCTGCCAGGGAGGTAAGGGGGATTCCCCCCGCCGCGTCCTGAAAAAAAAAAAAAAAAAAAAAACCTAACCTAACCTAACCTAACCTAACCTAACCTAACCTAACCTAACCTAACCTAACCTAACCTAACCTAACCTAACCTAACCTAACCTAACCTAACCTAACCTAACCTAACCTAACCTAACCTAACCTAACCTAACCTAACCTAACCTAACCTAACCAAAACCTAACCTAACCTAACCTAACCTAACCTAACCTAACCTAACCTAACCTAACCTAACCTAACCTAACCTAACCTAACCTAACCTAACCTAACCTAACCTAACCTAACCTAACCTAACCTAACCTAACCTAACCTAACCTAACCTAACCTAACCTAACCTAACCTAACCTAACCTAACCTAACCTAACCTAACCTAACCTAACCTAACCTAACCTAACCTAACCTAACCTAACCTAACCTAACCTAACCTAACCTAACCTAACCTAACCTAACCTAACCTAACCTAACCTAACCTAACCTAACCTAACCTAACCTAACCTAACCTAACCTAACCTAACCTAACCTAACCTAACCTAACCTAACCTAACCTAACCTAACCTAACCTGACCGACCAACCAACTTTACGTGCCCAAACCTAACCTAACCTAACCTAACCTAACCTAACCTAACCTAACCTAACCTAACCTAACCTAACCTAACCTAACCTAACCTAACCTAACCTAACCTAACCTAACCTAACCTAACCTAACCTAACCTAACCTAACCTAACCTAACCTAACCTAACCTAACCTAACCTAACCTAACCTAACCTAACCTAACCTAACCTAACCTAACCTAACCTAACCTAACCTAACCTAACCTAGCATTAAAAACTTTTTAGATCGCCATAGAGCTAAATGCAATTTTCCAACTTTGACACCCTGTATCTTTCGAACGCAAAGTTTCCGCAGAATATGGTTTCGATATTTGAAAATGCCATAAAAAGTTCTTTTAGAAAAAGTGGTCGCCACCCCCCTTTGCGAATGTCAGCTTTTCGGAAGTATAGCCAATTATTTTTCTCTTGACACTGAATGAACTTTGTTTAGTTCGCTCTTCTCTAAAATTAATAATATTGGTAAACATTTCATGAGCAGTGGTAGCATTAATAAATAAACTTGTTAAACTTACATCTTCGGAATCGATACTAAGCATTATAAGTTGTTGAGCAGTGGAATCCTTGACATCCCATTCATTGATTTCGGTGTTTCTTCTGGTGATGTCACGTTGATTGAGAGCAAGAATCTCATCAGCAGTATATTCAGATGGACGTGATGATGAACCGTCGAGAACATTTAGTATTCCTTTGGATCTACAGATGGTTTCAATGGATCTTTTCCAAACATAATAATTTGTCTTGGTTAATTTAATCACTTGAATATCGTTGGTGATCATGATGGTGTTGTCAGTGATGGTTATTCAAAAAGATGATGTTTAACTAGAGGACACAATAGCCAATATTCAGGCTCAAAGATTTAGTATCAAAAACTGATGACAAAACAAACACAAGTCAGCAAAGCGTGACTGGGCCCATAACCTGTTGGTTATGATGGTGAATTCAATAAGGTTAAGATGAATCAAATAAAACAAAACACACGGTCAATATTCAGACCAAACAGACATGAAGTCAAAATATTCAATTTAAACAAGTTTATTCAAAATTGTTAAAGATGATGAAGAAGCAATTGACAGATTCAACTTAAGTGAATTAACACCAAGAAGACAATACAAAAAAGATACAAAACTAGTTAAGTTTAAACAGACAACAAAAGTACACCATCGACATACAATATACACCATGAGTGTTAAGGTGACATTTTAGGTATTTATAGTAGGGCAGGTAAGACAGCCCTTTTGAGTCCTCGGTGAGTAAGAGTTTGTTTGACGGTTAAGATGAATGAGTGGAAGAAAACCAAGGAATGTGAGTTCCTCTAGGGATTTGTGTTTGTTGATAGCAAGAGGTTGAAAATAGCTTAAGCAAGTAAAAATGGTCAAGTTGAAGGGTCAAAATAGCTTCTAGGTTTAAGGGGTGAAATTAGGTGTTGTAGTTAGTTAGAGTAGGTGAATAGTAAATGATTAAAGAAAGGATCAAGTTATTAGGTTGAATGGTTGAGGTACAGTGGACACTTTCCCTGGGACTTTTGAGGGTTCATAGTTCATGGAGAAATTGAGGTTTTCTCATGAACTATGAGTTGTACAGGTAAACAAATGTTACCACCAGATTTGTCTCAACGAGAGGAAGCTAACGATATGTAGAAATATCGAGGAATATCAGAGGTTCCTGATTCAGTAGCTTCATGTGGTGAAATGTATGGGAAAAGGTCAAAATAAGGGTTTTTCATAGTTATCACTGAAATGACTTATCAGGTCAAAACTAATTATTAATCATTAAGTTCATGATGATGAACTATGAGTGAATTAAGTGTTGAATGTTAGTCAGAGTCATTATTGGTGAAGATGGAAGATGAAACGAGAAAAAGGGAAAAAAGTCAAAAATTGAAATGAATTTAGATTGAAGGTAAATCATGACTAATATGTCATATTGAGCATTTAAATAAAGAGAAAGGTTAGTTTAAGTTGTGATAAATCAAGTAAAGTTGATATTTTCAACCAACACTCTGAATATTCAAATATTCTACCTGAAGTTCGGCGATCGAAGATATTTGCTAAGACCAACGCAACTGAGGCATTAATGAATCTTAAAGATTATTCACCAGATATTTGTATTGAAGCAAGATACTTAAGAGAAGGAAGAGTAAAGATTTCCATCAGATTAAATTTCGTTTAATTTTCGATTAAAGTCTAGCTATTATAAAAAGGGCCTATGAAGTTAACTGGTCCCCTCGAAACACATGACACTTTTTGTACCCAATAGCGTAATCTTACATTTCACTTATTGAAATCATTTAGCATAAAGTGTATATAAACTATTTTCATAGCATCACTCCTGATTGCTTATGCGATATCCAATGAAGGGAGACGATATCCGCAGTCCCCATGGCGTCCCTCATCATCAATATTGGTTTGCTTATGAAGATGGTATTTCCAATCGTATCAATATGCGTTATAAGTTAGTAGATGAAAGAGACATTCCTGAAGGAGTCTCTAGTCGACATTTCTGTCAAAATCAATGCACAGAAACTTCTTACGAGGGAAGTAGCCGAGGTCATTCGAATGCAAGTAAATATTTTTATCATAAACCAATTAAGTTTTATCTGTGTTTGATTTTCTCGCAATCTTTCGGGTAGCAAATTAAAAATAAATTAGAAAAATAGAATGAAAATTCAACTTTATGCATGTAAAGTATTGTAATTAGCATACAAAACAAGATGCTTGCAACAAAAAGGCTCATCGCAATGGGTTCATATTATTGATTTCAAATTAATTTATGCATAGCGATCGACAATAAATGGTGCTTTTCGGGTCTTCTATCCATTTGCTAATCTAAAGACTAGAACCTTGTTTGTTTTGAAGGCGAATTCAATGGTCCACTAATTATTAAAATCTGTTCGGATGACTTCGGTTACCTCAGTAGTAAGTATGATATACAGTCTGAAAGAGGAGGAGCCATCTTCTTCACCTTTGTCTTCTTCATCTTCATCATAATTAGCAAAAATTAAGTGGTAAAGTCAAAACTTTTTGTCAAAAGCTTTTGTTTTTAAGATTGTAAAGCTTTTGACAAAAAGTTTTATGACTTTACCTTTTAGTTGAGACCAAAAATAAGTTGGCCTCTTTTGCCTTCTCTTCTTTCCCCTCTCAATCCCCCTAAAAAAGCCGTCTATGGTATACAGTCTGAAAGAGACTCCTCCTCTTTCAGACTGTATATCATACTTACTACTTACCTCCCTTGTTCATTGTGTCACAAATCTTTATTTATCACTCGAAATAGAGGATTCAACTGTAAATCGAAGTAAACTGTTTTATAAGCACCAATCTATTGATACATTCACGAATAAACACCTTCTGCTTTACATTTAACTAATGATTTCGATTCAATTTTAATTTATGTCGATGCCTTTGATTAATTACCGATTGTTGATCATCATTTTAGGAATCTCTTCTCGTTATGTGAAATTATAAATTTATTTGTTAATCATTCAGTAATCACTTAATCCAATAATTTCTTATGACTTTACTCTTAAAATGAAAACTTTTCGTTTCTATCAAACTACATATTCCGATTTGAAGACAAGACTCACATTTGAAAAATATTAGCTGATGAAATGAAACCCATTATACTGTTGAAATGATAAGATCACATTGTATCCGTTTGAATTATTTGTTAGTATTTAAGTCAAGGTTGAAAAGCCATTTCACAGAATGGAGCATATTCATATCTATTTGAAAAGAGCGCTTTGGCTCAGGTTGACATTTGTTTCGCCCAATAATCTTGCAAGTCAAAACTTTTTTGAATTTTTGTCAGTTCTACTTAACCTTTCAGTTAAAACTAGAAACTTCTCCGCGTGTTCCGTATTTCTCAGTACCGATACTTGTTGAGATGGCAAAACAGAATAAAAATTCTGATAAAAGTAAGTTTCAAAATATTTATGATTGTAAGATAATTCCCTCTTTACCTTTCATTTGCCTCAGTTACTTTCAAAGTGAAGCATTTGGATGAATACCATGAGATAGTTATTGATCCAAATGATGACAGATATGAATCCAAACACCAACGTCAACAAATATTTGAACAGGTAAATAAAGTTCTTCATTCCATTTTTGAACAATAACTCATCATTATCTATACATTTATAGCTGGAGTCAATTACTGGAGTACCCAGTAGATATACAGTTGATGTTTTAATACATGTACTTAGAAACAGGAACCTTTCCGTTGATACTGTTCGGTATCCGTGGTCTTTTTCCAACCAAAAAGCGTAATACAACATTTCACTAATTCATATAATTTATCATAAGATGCATATTAATTTATTGGTTCTCAACTTTTCTTCATAGCTACGTTCCTGATTCGCTTGCGAGATACTCTGCGCTTCCTGATTTCTACGATCTGAATATTTTTGATGGTGAGCGCTTTTATCTCATTTATGACATTTCCTATTCGCATGATGTATCGAAACATTTAAGTATGCATTATACGCTAGTAGATGAAGGTGCCGTCCCTGATGAAGGTTGCAGTTTACGTGCCTGTCAATATCAATGCTCTGAAAGTTACTTCAAAAGGTTGAAAGATCTCATTTGTAATAATGAAATGAATGCAAAAATTACTCAGCTTGTCCAAACACAAATGGAATCGGATTGGGAATTGGACACGATTTTCAGAGAGTTCAATGTTAAACAACATTTTAGTATAAAATGTGATGTGGTTGATAGGTGGTCCATTGCAATGAATGGTCATGCACGGCGACATGATCTTTATCTAAGAACTCGAGGTTAAACCCTTAGTGAATGAGCTTTGTTTCAGTTTTACTCAATAAACTTTGCTTTCTTAATTTATTATAAATGTATGTTTATATGCATTATCCAAATATTTACTCGGATTCGCGACTCGGTATTTCCTCGTTTAAACTCAGAGGGAAGATGAATAATAATATATCATATATGATATAATCAGAGGTAACAAATAATAGAGTTGATTTTTGGCAACTTTGGTAATTCTTCATAATATTCATGATATTTTATATCATGATTGCATGCTATAATTACTATCATACCCCGGACGTGAAGGAATTAAGATTTGTTCTAATTTTAGGAGACTCCAAAATTGAATCACATGAAGTCAAACGATATCATCCATAGACATTTGGTTCATTAGGAGTTCATAAAAAAAGATTTGAGTAAAGACGAACAAAAGTTCCTCCTTGACCCAATTTGGGAATTAAATCTAATCAAATTGTTTGGATTGGTATAGCTGCATTAAACTGGGGAGAAGAGGATCTACTTCAAGCACGGAATGGACTGGAATCCCTCGGAGTCTCAACGGATTATTTTCGACTTGTTTAAAAATCATTAAATTAACAAAAAATAAGACGGTCACAGTTGCGTGATATCAATGCTGAGGTTTTCTTTATCTTTTAAAATGATCTAAATGTTTAGAAAAATAATCATTTAACCCTGAAACTTTCTTCTACATATAATATATTTATTATATTCTTGTGTTTTGACTGAAAATTAGCAGCACAATTGAAACATATCTATTATGACAAGTTATTGCGTTTAATAAACTTTGGTCTTACAATCATTCTCGTTTGTTTAGAACCAACTTTCATATGAACACAACCAACATTCGAAAGAGTAAAACCGGCTGACTGTAAAGACACAGAGCTTTCAAAACAACAAAACCAGCTTTCAAATGACCAAAACCTACTTTCATAAGACAAAAACTCTCGAGTTAAAGAGTTACTTTATTCAGAGTATGCAAAGAGGACTATCACTGATTTTTCCAATGAACTTCCATTGAAGATGGTAAACCACAATTAATAAGTCAAAATTTATCAAAATGTTAACTTATATTCCAAGATGCTTCAGAAAAGAAGCAATTAACAACTAACGAAACAGTCTATACTCTGAATAAAGATGCGGCTTTAACTCGAGAGTTTTTGTCTTATGAAAGTAGGTTTTGTAACAAACAATAACTCATCATTATCTGTACATTTATAGATGGCATCAATAACAGGAGTACCAAGTAGATATACAAATCGTAGTATGGTTAGAAACCTCGACCCTTCCGACGTTAACGATATTTCTCGGCACTTGCATTTCTTTGTCAACCGAAAAGCGTAATGTTACATTTAACTAAGTTAAATCTTTCATCATAATGACGTATATTGATCTATTGTTTCTCAACTTTTTTTCATAGTGTGTTCCCTGATCTGCGTAAGAGACACCATCCGGAGGATAATCGTAGTTTAAATATTCTTATGGTGAATGTTTTCATCTCCAATATTATGTTTCTTATGATTTCATTTGTTTGAAACGTATAAGTATGCGTTATTGCCTAGTAGATGAAAAGAGGCTTTTCTGAAGAAGGCAGCGATTCACGTTTCTGTCAATATAGATGCACTGAGATTTACTTTAAAAGGTTGAAAGATCTCGTTAATAATGATGAATTGAATGCAAAATTACCCAGATTGTCGAGCCACTAAGAAAATTTAATTTGGATGCGGAAGTTGAGAAGCTCTTCCGTGAGTTCAATATTAAAAAATATTTATATCCAGTTTGTGGAGGTTATCGGGATATACGAGATGCTTATTATAGACGCCAATTTAAAGTTTATCTAAGAACCCGAGGTTAAATAAATTTAAGGAATGAAATGAATATTTGTCCTCAGTAAACTTTTCTTTCAATTTCCATAACGAATCTCGATGAAATTTTCATTCTTCTTTCAATTCTCCTTTTTTCATTATACATGTTTGGTAAAGCAAAGGTATATCAAATAATAAAGTACATGATGATGAGCGATATCTAATGAACATAACTTGATTCTTCGAGAACACATAAAGTGAACATTTTTGATAGTGATTGAGAAATACCAATCATCTATGGATTCAAAAGAAAATTTTTGCATAACATGAGAAGACATAATTGAACTACAATGCGGAAAATAGCCAACTGTACAAAGAGATTAGTTCAAACTTGAAACTCAATTTTGTCAAAGATTTCCTAAAGATCAGCGAAACTCTTACATGAAACATTAAACAAATGAAATCAATTTTACAACCAACATAGAATTAACACCCCATCTGCTCGTTACTGTCCACATATTCAGTCTAGAACTGTTTTCAACAAAAGAAAATACGTCTTCTTAGATGAATTTCAATCAAAAATTATTGATTGCATTGTCTCATCAATTAGTTCTCCTGTAGAAAGATTTCTCATGGAATTCAATGTGCAACAATATTCAAGATTGACTTGTACAGAAACCCCTGAATATCGGTCAGAGCCATCCAGACCAAGAGTTAGGCTTTACCTAAGAACTCGTGGTTAACAATTTCCATCAATCTAACATTGTATTTGTTTATCTATACAATACAATATATAAAGTCAAACTATGAAATTTTTGCGGGAAGATTGTGGTCAAACTGAACGGGTTCTAAAGAAAATTTTCACATAGGATGAAAGCCATGATTAAACTACAATCGCAAAAAATAGTTCGAACTTTCTCGGAATTCAGGTTACTGAGAAATTAGCGTCCAAACAGGCTGGGGGAAAAAATGCAGAATCCGTATCTTTTACTATTGACTTTGGGGGAAAAACTTTTTGGTTATTCAGGTTGATGGTTTATTGTTGCATTAGAAGGATAAGTAAAACTATCTTTCGAGTAAAGAGTTAAGTGAAAAATATAGTACCTTAACTGTACAGAAAGATTTCATTCTGTTCAGCTGTATAACCAGATTTTATTTTATTTTTTAGTTTTTCTCATTGACGATGGTTTTTCATAAAGAATTTGAGTCTTTAAATATGGATTAAATTTATTGTATTTCAGTGAAAAAATTACGATCAGTCATGATCGGGGTTCCACTTGTTTGAATAAATTTTCATTTCATTTTTCAGTCAACTGTTCTTGATAATAACGCTTGATTCATACTTCTTTAACTAAGCAGACATATTTAAACTTTCTGATAATGATTAAAAAAATTTTTACAAACTTATGGTATGACAGAATCTGTATCTTAAGAAAACTCTTTTACAGGAATGGTTAGATTCAATAGTTGAATAGTCGCCTCGAAATCGGTAGAACTAGCGGTGATTTGATTAGAATAAATCGTAAGAAGATCTAAAATTACATTTAAAAAGTATCAAAATACTTTTACTTGTTGTCTATCTTGGACCAACTCAAGTTCTGTATATTCAAATATTCTACCTGAAGTTTGGCGATCGATGATATTTTCTAAGACCAACGCAACTGAAGCATTAATGACTCAAAATTAAAGATTAATCATCAGGTATTTGTATTGAAGACCAACCTACATACATTGCAACCTACATAAAAGAAGGAAGAATAAAGATTTCCATCAGACCAATTTTCGATTAAAGTCTGGTTATTATAAAAAGACCCTATGAAGTTAACTGGTCCCATCGAAATATTACATGACACTTTTTGTACCCAATAGCGTAATCTTACATTTCACTTGTAGAAATCATTTAGCAAAAAGTGTATGTAAACTTTTTTCATAGCATCACTCCTGATTGCTTATGCGATATCCAATGAAGGGAGACGATATCCGCAGTCCCCATGGCGTCCCTCATCATCAATATTGGTTTGCTTATGAAGATGGTATTTCCAATCATATCAATATGCGTTATAAGTTAGTAGATGAAAGAGACATTCCTGAAGGAGTCTCTAGTCGACATTTCTGTCAAAATCAATGCACAGAAACTTCTTACGAGGGAAGTACCTGAGGTCATTCGAATGCAAGTAAATATTTTTATCATAAACCAATGCGGTTTTATGACTGTTTGCCTGTCTCGAAATCCTTCGGGTAGAAAATGAAAGATTACAGCGTATTGTAACGAGAAAAACAGAATCAAAATTCAATCTTTACAGTTAAAGTCAAAGAGTATAACAAGAGAGAACACTTAATGTTAACCATTTTTATCAGTAAATTGTTGAAAAAGTCACCACAAGATGGCGGTGAAAGAAAAAATCATTTGTTTTTCAATGTAAAAGTCAGCGGACCGAGCGGACGACGCCATGCAGCGGTGATGTGCCTCAACTAAAATTTTACATTAAAGTATACCTTAATTTTTGTACCAGAGGCATCGTGTGGTGACTTTTTTAACTATTTTGCGATAAATATGCTCCCATTGAAGTGAACACTCTTCTTACTCTTTGGTTAAAGTAAAGAATGGTAATGAGCATACAAAACAAAATGAGTGAAACGAAAAGGCTCATAGCAATAGCATGATCCATGCAATTTTAAAGATTCGAAAGTCATTATCAAACGAATCCAATAGTTTAACCTGGAATAACCTAATAGTTTTCCTGTATCAAGATTTCTCATTGAATTCAAAGTGCAACAATATTTTAGCATGCATTTCACAGAAACTCTTAGATACTGGCCATTTAGACCAAGAGTTTATCTAAGAACTTGTGGTTGACAATTCGAATCAATGTAACACTATGTTACTATGAAACATTCTATCCATACTTTAAAATTTCGAAATAAGTTGATTTTCGATCATTTTCTAGCCACGAAAATCCAGTAACACACGGTTTTGTATTCCATATCGTTATTCAGAGTCTCATATGTAAACAGCTCAGGTATGAGGACAATATCTCGTTCAATTCCTCCAAGCTATTGTTTCTCAGTTGGCTCAACCAAAAGGAGAGTTGATTCAAATTCTTTATTTTAACTTTATATTGATCTTTATCAATAATAATCCTTCAATGAGACTGAGGTACCTTGTTTAGCAAAGCAATAGATCTCTAAGAGTCTAGAAAGTCTTTTAGTGAAATAGACATAACAATTGATTTATGGCAACTGACAACTGTCATTGATTCCATCATGTTTATAATCATCGTGGCTAAATAATGAGGTGAATGAATTTTCTTATGATTATTCATCCGATTGTGTTTATTATGAAAGAGAAGACCCGATTGAGGGAACCTGTCTTAGAAGATTATTTCGAAATTTATTGTTAGTTGATATTGTTAATCAAATCTCTTTTTTAATTTTTCATTGAATATTAATTTTCTTATTTGTTTTTTCCACTCAGATTGCTGAAATATCTCATGCATTTCTAATAAAAGTAGAACGCGAAGTTATTGTTGCATTTGTCAGAAACCAAAGATTTTTGAGAGGAGTAATCAATTTCTCCGATGAACAAATTAAAGGATATTGTGGTGTACTCGAATCGATAGCCGGCAATCATATTATGGCGTACGATATGCGAAATGGTCCCAGTATAAAACAGTTGTACTTTGGGACGTATACTCCCGAAGTCGATTTATCTTACTTCCCAAACCTTGAAAGACATATTACTAGTAATGAAGGTGATTATATAAATATTTTGGTTATATAGAAATGTTTTCTCATGAAAATCTATTGCCCAGTCCCATACAGTTACTACTATGGTCCAGTATTGGAAAAGCTTAAAATTGTTGAGCTGAGTTGTTCATCACGTTATGCTGCAGAAATTAGTTATGGTTTCCAATTTATGGATTCATGTCCAAATTTACAAAGTGCACATATTTCGATAAATGGTCAATGGATTACTGATAAAACATTAAAACACGGATCTTTACAAGATGTAGTCATAGATTTTGTGAGTATTAATTTTAATGACATAGCCAATTTTATTCGATCTATTCCAGATTAAAATCAACACGATTAGGTTACGTTATCATGGAAGGGTCATCTGTTCAAAATTACTCCATATAAACTAATTGATTTTTTATTTACAGTGTAATAATGATGACTTCGAGTGGAATGATTTAAGCAGATTGCTTATGAAATATCAGAATCTCAAACATCTTGCATTGTGGAAACAACTGCACATAACAGATGAACATATCAAGAAATTGGTTCACATTTTACCCAATTTAGTCTTACTTGATGCTCGTGAATGTTTTTCTTTTTATGTTCAAAGAATTTGTGGAAGATATGAAAGATCAATCAAGTTTTACTTCGATGTTATAGCGGATGACATAGGATTAGATTGGCCTCAGTTATCCACTAAAGCAGAAAAGATTAGTCGAGGTTTTAATTTCATGAAACATTGTTTCCGTAAAGATTTTGATGACCTTTCATTTTTCTTGGCTCCAATTGATAATCGAAAACTACATACTTATCGTTGTATTTGTTATTTTGTATCTCACCTGTTCTTTCTTAAAGCAATTAAAGAGCCTTAGATAACTTTCTTGAGGTTTCAGAATATTGTGAAATTGATAATTTTTCTTTGACATTTCGACTAATCTTTCTTGATATGTTAGATTTTTGCAAGATCTAGCTATAGAGTTCGTAAGTATCAATTCGATTTTAAATTACATTGCTTTTTGGAAATAAATTCGGGATGTCAAATTCATTATTATCTAAGAACTCGAGGTTAAACTCGCTTATTAATATGAATATTATGATGAAATGAATGCATAAATCACGCAGATTGTCCAGCCACTAAGGGAATCGGAGTTGGATTCGGAAGCGGACTCGATTTTCAGAGTTCAATCTTAGACAATTTTTTTCCAGTTTGTGATGTGCGTCATAGTTGGAGACTTGCAGAGACTGGTCATGTACGACAAGAGGATCTTTATCTAAGAACTCGAGGTTAAACCTGTAGAGAATGACCTTGTTTCAATTTTACTCAATACACTTGGCTTATTTAATTTAAATGCATTTTTAATATACACACATGTATATATTAGGGGTATCAAAAAGTTCTGTCGTTTTTTTCTCTTATTATTTAGCTTCAATTTTGAATTAGTTTTGATTGTTCAATTGACTCAATAATTTTAGATATACAAGAACATTAATATAAGTGAATTCATGACATTTTTTGAGGCGATCGGAGTTAATTAACTATAATTAATTAGCTAATCAAGATGGGCTAGTTGAAGATGCAATTTTAAGGTCCCAGAATTTATTGATTTTTTTTATGAAAAATTGAAATTAAAATCAAAAATCAACATCAATCGAAAGTTCGAGGTCCACATAATCACTCGACAAAATTTGCAACTTCCAATCATCATCATTATTAAATTATCTAATTATAAGTAAAAATTCGTTTAACATTGAATTTCCATAGCAAGTTTTTTTTGGACTTTTTTTGAAATTTTAGTGAAATCCCATTGAAAAATCCCATAGAAAATGGTCAAAAAAATGAGTTTTTTGAGCTACCAATTTAAATAATTTAATAATGATAATGATTAGATGTTTCAAATTTTGCTGAGTGATTATGTGGACCTCGAGCTTTCGATTGATTTTGATTTTTGATTTTAATTTCAATTTTTTCATAAAAAAAATCAATAAATTCTGGGACCTTAAAATTGCTTCTTTATCTAGTAGTGTATTGGGCAGCTAATTTATTATAGTTAATTAACTCCGATCGAGTAGAATTTGGCCTAAATGCACTTATATTAATGTTCTTGTATACCTAAAATTATTGAGTCAATTGCATAAGTATATCTTATTCAAAAGCGAAGCAAAAGTCACTGGTAAAAAAAACGACAGAACTTTTTGATACCCCTAATACAATCGAAATATTTACTCGGATTTGCGACTCGTCATTCACTCGTTTAAACTTAATAGTTAGATTCAAATTTCGAGTCTATAATTGAAAAATAGCAATATTAAAGAGTTTGGTATTTTTATATTTGTTTGAAAAGAGCGCTTTGGCTCAGGTCGACACTTGTTTTCGCCTAATAATCTTCTCTTTGAACTTTGAGTTTTTTCCAGTTTTACTCAAGCTTTTAGTTCTAACTAGACGCTTCACCACTTGTTCAGTGTTTCCTAGCTCAGACACATATTGATATCGATACTAAAATTCTAAAATGGCAGAACAGAATCACCATTATGATAAATGTAAGTTTCATTTTATTTATAATTTCAAGATAATTCACTCTTTACCTTTCATTTTATTTAGTTGCTTTCAAAGTGAAGCATTTGAATGAATATCATGATATAGTCATTGATCCAAATGATGACAGATATGAATCCAAACACCATCATCAACAATTATTTGAACAGGTAAGCAAAGTCCTGTATTTCATCTTTGAATAATAACTTATCAATATTTTTATATTTGTAGTTGGAATCAATAACTGGAGTACCCAGTAGATATACAACTAAGGTGTATATACTTATAAACGACAATCCTTCCCCCGTTGATAATACTGATCGGTATCTGTGCGGGATTTTTAACAACCAAAAAGCGTAATACAACATTTCACTAATTGATATCAATTATCATGCGATGAATATTAATTAATTGTTTCTCAACTTTTTTCATAGCTTCGTTCCTGATTCACAAATGGAATACTATCCACGTCATGATATCTTCAGTGTAAATATTCGTGATGGTGCGCGTTTTTATCTCCAATATGGTGCTTCTTACGCGCATCGTATTTCCAAGCGTTTAAGTATGTGTTATTACTTGGTAGAAGAAATCGACGTCCCTGAAGAAGACTGCTATATAGGTGTATGTCAATCTAAATGCACTGAAAGTTACTTTAAAAGGTTGAAAGATCTCGTTAATAATGATGAATTTAATGCTAAAATTACTCAGCTTGTCCAGCCACTATTTGAATCGAGAAATGCAGCGGAAGTTTACAAGATTTTCAGAGAGTTCAATGTTAAACAATATTTATATCCAGTTTGTGATTTTGATCATAGGTGGAGACTTGCAGAGACTGGTCATGTACGGCAAGATAATCAATATCTAAGAACTCGAGGCTAAACCCGTATTTTAGCCCTGTTTAAATTTTACTCAATAAACTGAGTTGAGAGTCTAAATTTGACCATTTCTCAAAATTATTCATTAAAGCTGCATAAATTAGAATGTTTACTCTGATTCGCAACTCGGTATTCACTCGTTGAGGAACCAAAGCATACTTGGTTGGATTAGATTGCTTTTAATATTTTAACAAAATAGAACAATAGATAAAATAAGAAAATAAACATTTTGTTCAGATCTTTTTCAGGAATATTAGGTGTTAAAAAGTGTTGTTTGCTATAGATTTGCTTGAGATTGTATCCAATTCAAGAGAAATCTATATCTATATCAATACAATATACACAAGCGAGCAGAGAAACTGTCACTTCATTTTTTGATCATAAACTCGTAATTATAAGGAATTGAACTTTGATATTTAATTAATTAGTTGAACGAATAATGAAAAAATAATTATATTAAAAATTTAATATGAAATATGATCACCATTGGCCAGTAAACAAGAATTAATTCTCCTTGGCATTAAATCCACTAATGAAGTTAGATATTCCTATGGACGATTTTGCACAATTCGACCGAGACGCCGCCTATCGGCAGCATGTAAAGTAGGAGATTGTCCAGATTCAGGCTTTCTATTGATTGACTGACCAGTTTTTAATCGCTTTTAACTCGTAAAATGGTTCTTGGACTAACATGCGTCAATTCAGCACAATTTTTGAATTATTTGAAATATTTTTCACCACAAAACAAACTTCACTTCTTTTCCTCTCATTTTCACTCGAAGGGTACATTTTTAACACATTTTTTTATGAAAATTAATCATATTAGCCCGCCTCAAGTACATTAATATAATCCTTAATGATCCAATATCAAGATAAAAAAATTAGATCAAAAATATCAAATCATTGAGAAAAGATATTACAATTCAAAGTAAAAATTGTGAAGTGACAGTTTCTCTGCTCGCTTGTGTATACAATATATAAAGTCAAACTATGAAATTTTTGCGGGAAGATTGTGGCCAAACTAAACGGGTTCTAAAGAAAATTTTCACATAGGATGAAAGCCATGATTAAACTACAATCGCAAAAAATTGATTGAATGAAGTAAAGTAAAGATTAAAGATTGAATTATTGCATTGCTTGCGTTACAAATTTAATCTATGATATCACGACGATAAGATTCTTTACTAGGTCATTTGAACCTTGTACCACTAAACTCCAGTATCTTTGAGAATATCATGTTTACGAAAAAAAGCTGTTTTCTTAAGTTTGCTTTACAAATAAACACAATTGCTGTCCTTCTGAAACACCATCGCAATGGATATCGATCGCGAAATGTAATCACTGATCATTCATTAATGAATTCATAAATTGTAAATATTTGAATGTTGTTGTTTACTGTTTCCGAGTTCAGATCATTTTAATATTGATATTTGTTATAATGGGAGAACAGAATAACAATGCTTATGAAAGTAAATTTTATTTTCAATTTGAATTTTCCCTCTCACATCTGTAACACCATTATTTGCTTGAATCAGCTAAGTTGAACTTGAATAATTTACATCTTCACATATTGTAATAAAGACAAACCAGGAAATTGTGACCAAACTGAACAGATTCTGAGCTAAATTTTCAAATATAGAATATTGTAGAATGAAAGCTGTAATTAAACTACAATCACGAAAAATAGCCAGAGTTTAATCAGAATTCAGGTTAAAGAGAAATACCCGTTTAAACAGGGTTAGGAAAATTTAGAATCTGTAATTTAATCTTTTGACTTACGAGAGAAAAACTTTTTCGCATTCAAGTTGATGGTTTATTGTTGGATTAAAAGTACATGTAAAACCAGTAATAGAATCAATTTTACAACAAAAGCACGACACTCAACTCAAAGGAGAAATTTTCACCTTTGCTTAAAGAAATGTTTCTTTTCGTCTCAAAGTGAACCAAAGTGACAATAGCTAAAGATTTCAAATTTTGGATTTGTTAGTCGATCGATGACTTTTTCATTGAGTCCAAACTCTTTAATTATCACTCGGAGTAGCAGATTCAACTGATAATCGAAGTACGCATCATTATCTATACATTTACAGCTGGAATCAATAACAGTAGTACCAAGTAAATAGACGATGTGATTTTATTATACACAGAAACAGGAACAACGACGCTAATAATACTTTTTGGATTCCGATGCAATTTCACAGCCAAAAAGCGTAATACAACATTTCACTATTATTTATCATGGTATCTATATGAATTAATTGCTTCTCAATTCCTTTTCTTAGCTTCGTTCCTTATTCGATTATTAAATACTATGCACATCAAGATATCTCCAGGGCACACTTTCGTGATGGTGAGCGCTTATCCAATATTATGCTTCTTATAACCTTTTTATTTGTAAACGTATAAGTTTTCGGTATATGCTAGTGAGAAGAAGAAAGAGATATTCCTGAAGAAGGCTGCAATCAACATCTCTGTCGAGATTAATGCAATGAGAGTTACTTCAAAGTGTTGAAAGATCTCGTTAGTAATGTTGAATTGAATGCTGAAGCATGCTGAAACAGTTCAACAAGTCACTAAAAGCATTGTATTTTGATGCGGAAGCGGAGAAGATCTTCAGTGACTTCAATATTAAACAATATTTAATATTTAATTGTTGCTAAAACTAAAGGGTGACACACGCAAACGTGTAAGAGCTTCAAACATTGAATGAGCACCATTGGGCAGTGATAATGTCTTCTTTTGTCGCTATTAGATAAGGAAAATTGTAATTTAAGTTCAACTTATTATTGACAAAATAGCAATTTTACAGAATGTAATATTTTCATATTTGTTTAAAAAGAGCGGTTTGTTGCAGGTCTACACTCGTTTTCGCCCAATAATCTGCTTCTCTTTCAGGTTCCAACTTTTTTCAATTTTTTTCAGTTTTACTTATTTATTAGTTATTTAGTGTGGTTGAGTTGTTCGCTTCGGTTCACGAACTACAGAAATGTATCATATTAAGAGATGGGTTCCCGTATATTGGGTTACAAAAGTCAGGGTTATGAGATGGAAGGCTATTTAGAGGGGATTCTTGATATCATAATGTGTTGACTTCCTTTTGATGTCACTAAAGGGTTTGTAATGGGGTGTTCGGATTCAATTTGTTTCAGTGATTTAGTTTTGTTCATGGTTGATGCTCTGGAGATGTTCAAACATTTGTTTTATCAAGTTGGTTACTTGGTTGGTTTCCAGATTGGTTATTAACCATTTAAATTGTCCTGGTGTTCCAAAGACACATGAGAGCCCGCATTTCCAATCTATGAAGATCGGACAGGCCTGTATTATGTGTTGTGGAATGGCTTAACCAGTTCCACAGGAACAGATTATTTTCGGGTTATATTGAAAATCGTAAGTTCCTACTAGGAACTTTGTTTTCCAATCTATTTTGTTGTGTTTGATAAAATGTTTTGTTGGCCATATGTATGATAATCTGGGATTTAGTCTCTTATGATGTCTTTTTGTCATAAACTTGTGAATTATCTCTTTGGTCTTACTTAACCTTTAAGTTGAAACATGCGTTCAGTGTTCAGTATTTTTGTAGTTCAGACACATATCGATATCGATACTTGTTAAAATGGGAGAACAGAATCACCATTCTGATTAAAAGTTTCATTTTATTTATGATTTCAAGGTAATTTATTCTGCGTCTTTCATTTTATTCAGTTACTTTCAAAGTAAAGCATTTGAATGAATATCATGAAATAATTATTGATCGGATTGATGACAGATATGAATACAAACACCAACAATTATTTGAACAGTTAAGCAAACGGGATCTGCGAATGAATAGGGAAAATCTCCTCTTTGAATGGAACTTTTTTGAATAGAATTTTTTGTGCTGATTCCGAGTATTGGTATTGTTTTTTGATAGAAAAACGCGTTCGGGAGGAAAGTTTATATTATAATTCGAAGGTTGCATTTTTATCACATTAAAGAAGGTCGCTAAACTAGCCAATTCTTGTCGTAATCTAATCGTTATGTGCATGAGCAGGGACTTGCAGAGACTGGTCATGCATAACCAAAGGGATCGTTATTTAAGAACTCGAGGTTAACCTTCAAGGTATCTGCCCGTGGTTATGAGCCTTTTTCAATTTTACTCAATAAACTCATCTTTCTTGATTCAAATGTTGTGAGTAATGAGCTTAAAAACTTGCCAATTCCTCAAAGATATTCATTAGAGCTGGGAATATCCGAATATTCACTCGTTGAGGAACCGAGTAATTCTTGGTTGGATGCGGTTCTTTTAATCTTTCAACAAAATAGGACAAAAAGATGAAATATGAAAATAAACATTTTGTTCAGATCTTTTTTCTAGAATATTAGGTTACTAAAAGTGTTCCTACAAGTTCCAACCAAAATGACATGGCACTGGAATAAAGATTGTATTTTTTTAGAAAGGATTTTTTACAAGCTCAGCAGCACCTGGTCTCAAGGTAAATCGTAGATCAACTCGCTGATGTGATAAAAAACTTGAGTAAACCAAAAATGCATATTTTGTGTTTTATGCTACAAACAAAAGCTCAACAGTGCGGTCCCTTTTAGAGGTGTCTTTATAAGTATTAAAACCAAACAACCATTGAGCTTGTTGAAAATGAAAAAAACATTAAATTGGTCAATAAACCCACAATAATAAGGTTTGAAATTGGATATTGACTGTCCATGCTTGAGTACCCATTTTGATGAACATTTGAAGCAAAAGTTTAATAGCAATAATAACTGATAAGTAATAAGTCTAATAAGTTATAGGCTTAATCTTTTGTATTGATTCATGACAACTGCCATTATACCTCCATCATAATCATCATGATGAAAGTCAATAAACCAGGCCAATTCAGAAATCACTGGATCCAAAAATTTACCTATGACTATGACTTTACTTTTAATAGTCAAATGGCAATGAATCTACTTAGGAAATAAATCTTTTTGTTTCAATTAATATTAAACTTCATATTCCAATTTAAAGAAAAGGCTCACATTTCAGCAATGTTGCTTACAAGGGATGCATGGTTGGTCCTACGACAAGTTTGAATTTTTTTGGGCTTAAAATATTCTAATGGATCAGATATGACCCTTTGTAAAGTCTTTCGTTTCGGAAATTCTCCGTTTCAAAGTTTTGGCGCACCTTCTTTGTTTGAATTGTTAACACAATTATCTGCTAAGATCAAATAAGTTCAACTAAAACTCTTCTAAAAGTGCGGTTAGGGAAGAGCAATTTTACAAAAGCTTTTCAGTTTTGTTTGAAAAGAGCGCTTTTAACTGATTTGTCACTGGTCACTCGTAGAAACTTGTTTTCGTCCAATAATCTGTTCCTTTCTTGAGACCAAAACTTTTTTGAATTTTGTCGGTTTCACGTTTTCTTGGAGTCATTTCAATCCCTTGCATTTCATTTTGTGCCACAATGCAACTAATTATCGTCTAAAATGGATGGAATTGATAAGAATAGTGATAAAAGTAAGTTTCATCTTGTATTAATTTTTAACTAAACTAATCAGTTCTTTACATTTGACAACTTTAGCAATATTCAAAGTGAAATTTCTTGGTGAATATCATGATGTTGTCATCGATTGGTCAGATGAAAGTCATGAATATAAACAAGTACAATTATTTAAACAGGTAATTACAATTAATAAATCATTTTTTCAGTTTTTTTCTATTTCAAATTTTGTCTTGTTTTTTATTAATAGCTGGAATCAATAGCTGGAATCACTAACAAATATGTATGGCAGGTTAATTTTTTCACAGATCAGGATATATTCATTACAGCAAATCCAGACTCTGAATTTTTTGGTGCAATTACCGAATATGTCTTACCAAAGTAATTTCTTGTTTTTAATGCTTACAGTTGTATTTCAATTAATCCTTTGCATCTCTTTTATACAAATTGGTTATATTCAGGGACTTTACGAAAGACAGGATCTACAACCAATACATTCATGATGACGAGATCTTGGTTTTGAGCTATTTCCCAGTTTACGAATCCCATGTAGTCAATAATTATCTTTATGGGTATTATGAATTAACGAAAGAAAACATGATTCGTGAAGGAGTTTGTTCCATGAATGGTCGCTACTGTCCACATATTGAGTCTAGAACTGTTTTCAACAAAGTGAAATACGTCTTCTCGGATGAATTTCAAGCAAAAATTATTGATCGTATTGGCTCATCAAATATTTTTCCTGTAGAAAGATTTCTCATGGAATTCAATGTACAACAATATTTCAGATTGGGTTGTACAGAATATCTTAGACGCTGGCTAGGGCCAGTTAGAGTTAGGCTTTATCTAAGAACTCGTGGTTAACAATTCCCATCAATACTACATTTGCTTTGTTTATTTGAATAAATTTTAATTTCATTTTTCATTTCATTATTCTTGAAAATAACGCTTGGTTCCTATCATAACTCTTTTAAATTTAGACAAACTAAGCATACATATTGAATTTTGCTGATTTGCTACCTAAGATTCCTGTCTAACAAAATTTTTTACAAACTTATGGTATGACAGAACCTGTATCTTATAAAACTTTTTTTCAGTAATGGTTAGATTCAATAGTTGAATAGTCGCCTCGAAATCGGTAGAACTAGCGGTGATTTGATTAGAATAAATCGTAAGAAGATCTAAAATTACATTTAAAGTCGTAAAATGTTTTTAATTGTTGTCCATCTTGGATCAAATTAAGCTCTGAATATTCAAATATTCTATCAATTATTCTACCAGAAGTTCGGCGATCGAAGATATTTGCTAAGACCAACGCAACTAAAGCAGCAAAGAATCAAAATTAAAGATTACTCATCAGATATTTGTATTGAAGCAAGATACATAAGAGAAGGAAGAATAAAGATTTCCATCATATTAATTTTCGATTAAAGCCTGATTTCAATTATATTATATACATTATATATTGTATAATGGTGGAGTCATATCCTTATGGCAAACACTTACACGCGTAACACGCGGAGAAGTGTTTAGTTTTAACTGAAAGTTTAAGTAAAATGAATCTACTCCGGAAATAAAACACATTCACAGACAACATTTCAACAATGTTACTAATGAGAATGTGTTCAAAAATTAACTTTAACTCATTTTGATTGTCACAAAAGTTCATGTGATCTTTATGAATTTTTAGCACAATTATCTGTTGATATTGAAAATAAGGTTCAACTTTTTCAAAATAATTTACAGTTTTGTTTGAAAAGAGCGCTTTGGCTCAGGTCGACACTTGTTTTCATCCAATAATATGTTTCGCCTTTAAGACCAAACTTTTTGTAATTTTTGTTATTTTTACTTAAGCTTTCGGTTTGACCTAGAAACTTCTCCGTGTTATCCGTGTTTCCTAGTATCATACTTGTTGAAATGGCAGAACAAAATAACAATTCTGATAAACGTAAGTTTCAATTTATTTATTATTCCAAGATAATTAATTATTTACTGTCATTTAACTTAGTTACTTTCAAAGTGAAGCATTTGGATGAATATCATGAGATAGTTATTGATCCAAATGATGAAAGATATGAAGACAAACACCAACAATTATTTGAACAGGTAAGTAAAGTTCTGCATTTCATCTTTGAACATTAACTCAACAATATTTTTATATTTGTAGTTGGAATCAATAACAGGAGTTCCAAGTAGATATACAACTGAATTCATTTTACTTAGAAACATGAACCCTTCCGACGTTAACAATACTGAACGGTATCTGTGGTCTTTTTACAACCAAAAAGCGTAATAAAACATTTCACTAATTGCCATCATTTATCATAGATGTATATTTATTAATCGCCTCTCAACTTTTTCCATAGCTTCGCTCCTGATATACGGAGATTCTCTACATATCGAGATATCTTCAGTCTAAATATTCGTGATGGTGAGCGCTTTCATCTCCAATATTTTATTTCTTATGGGCAATGGACTTCTAAACGTATAAGTATGCGTTATGAGCTAGTGGAAGAAAGAGACGTTCCTGAAGTAGGCTGCATTCAAAGTTATTGTCATTCTAGATGCACTGAACCTTACTTTAAAAGGTTGAAAGATCTTGTTAATAATGATGCAATGAATGCAAAAATTACTCAGCTTGTCCAGCCACTATTTGAATCGGGAAATTCAGCGGAAGTTTACAAGATTTTCAGAGATTTCAATATTAAACAATATTTATATCCATCTTGTGATGAGGGTTATAGGCGCCAACTTGCAGTGAATGGTCATGCACACCAAATTGATCTTTATTCAAGAACTCGAGGTTAAACCCGTCTGGTATCTACCTGTGGTGAATGAACCTTGTTTCAATTTTACTCAATAAACTGAGTTGAGAGTTTAAACTTTACCATGGCTCAAAAATATTCATTAAAGTTGGATAAATCCGAATTTTTAGTGTGATTCGCAACTCGGTATTCACTGCGTTCTTATAACCCTATAAGTTGATCAGGTTACAAATTTTTCACCCAAATCTTTACTTTTTACTCAAAAACATAGTTTCACATAAAATCTTGGTTCAACAATGAGCCATCAACCTGAATAACAAAATAGTTTTTTCCCTCACTCAATGTTATTGAATACGGATTCTAAATTCTTTACCCATCCTCTATTTCTATGAATTTATCAGAGATTTAAATTCTGAGGATAGATTTCCTATTATTCGTGGATGTAGTAGAATCAGAGCTTTCACGCTGTGTAATTTTTTTTCTTAGAACCAGCTTAGTTTGGCCACAATCTTGACACAAAAATTTCATATATTGACTTTATATATCGTGTAGATGTAGATGTGGAGATAACCAAACGGCACTGAATCTATTACCACCTATTCTTAATCTATTATACAATCTGTAATATCCCTCACATTTGAACGATATGTAGTTGAGGAAGAACAGAAACCCATGAAATAAGTTTTAATTGTAAGCACAATTACTTGTTGTTGTTAGGTTGAAAAATCATCCCACAGAACGTAGTATATTCATATTTGTTTGAAAAGAGCGCTTTGGCTGAGGTCGACACTTATTTTCGCCCAATCTTCCAAGTCCAAACTTTTTTGAATTTTTTCAGTTTTACTTAAGCTTTCAGTTAGAACTAAACGCTTCTCCGCGTGTTGGGTGTTTGCCAGTATAAATACTTGTTAAAATGGAAGAACAGAAAGACAGTTCTGATAAAAGTAAGTTTCATTTTATTTATGATTTCAAGATAATTCACTCTTTACCTTTCATTTGCCTCAGTTACTTTCAAAGTGAAGCATTTGGATAAATACCATGATATAGTTATTGATGCCAGATATGAATCCAAAGACCAACACCAACAAATATTTGAACAGGTAAGTAAAGTTCTGTATTTAATCTTTGAACATTAACTAAACAATATTTTTATATTTGTAGTTGGAATCAATAACAGGAGTGCCTAGTAGATATACAACGGATTTTTCCATACTTAGAAACATGAACCCTTCCGATGTTAATAATGCTAATCGACGTGTGATGTCTTTTTACAACCAAAAAGCGTAATACAACATTTCACTAATTGCTATCATTTATCATAATATCTGAATTAATTGATTGCTTATCAACTTTTCTTCATAGCTACGTTCCTGATTCACTTTCAAGGTACTCTGCACGAAACAATATCTTCAGTCTAAATATTCGTGATGGTGAGCGGTTTCATCTCCAATATTATGTTCATTATGAGCATTGGATTACCAAACGTATAAGTATGCGTTATGAGCTAGTGGAAGAAAGAGACGTACCTGAAGTAGGCTGCATTCAAACTTACTGTCACTCTAGATGCACTGCGAGTTTCTTTAAAAGGTTGAAAGATCTCGTTAATAATGATGCAATGAATGCAAAAATTACTCAACTTGTCCAACCACTATTGGAATCAGATATGGAAGCGTTCAAGATTTTCATGGAGTTTAATGTTAGGCAAAATTTTTATCCACCTTGTGTTTGGAGGACACGGACGCTTGCAGAGACTGGTTATACATACCAATTTGATTATTATCTAAGAACTCGAGGTTAAACTCGCATGCCCATTGGTAAATGAGCCTTGTTTCAATTTCACTCAATGAACTAAGTTTAGAATTAAAATTCGACAATTTCTGATAGACATTCATTAGAGTTGGACAAATCAGGACATTCAATCGGATTCGCCGCCTAGTATTTACTTGTTTAGGGAATCGAATAATACTTGGCTGGATTCGGTTCCTTTTATTATTTCAACAAAATAGAAAAAAAGACAAAATAATCAAAAAATGAACATAAGTTTAGATCTTTTCTCTGTAAAATTAGGTACGCTATAACAATACGCTCGGGTAAACGGTCATTTTAAAACAATGGATTGAGAAAACAATGAAATTTGATTTTGCGTTTGTGCTACAAACAATAGCTTTAATAACCGTTAGTACATCTCATGTACCATCTCTTTTAGATGCGTCTTAATAAGTATTAAAACCAAACAACCAATGAGCCCTTTAAAAATGAAGCACATTAAACTGACCAATAAACCCTTAATAACTAGGTTTAAATTTGATATAAAAAGCGAAAATATTTACTTATTGTAATACTGACGGTCCATGCTTGAGAACCCATTTTGATGGACATTTGAAGCACAAGTTTAGTAGCAGTTGACAGCTGTCGTTTATTTAAAACTTTAAGAGTTGAAACTCGAGATAAACGGAACTGAACACAGTAAAAATAATAGCATTGTATCGCTCTTTATTGTTTTCAGGTACAACTATATGAACCATTCTAGCCGTACTTGTCATTTCCGGAATAAGTAAATTTTCGATCATTTTCTAGTCATGAAAATTGTTAAGTAACCCCAATTTTTTGTATTCCATATCATTCTTCATGGTCTTCTGTAATAGCAATTAGTATAAACAGTTCGGGTATGAGGACAATATCTCGTTCAATTCCTCCAAGATACTGAGTGTTAGTGATAGATGATGTTTCTCAGTTGGCTCAACCAAAAGGAGAAGTTGATTAAAATCCTTTATTTCAAGTTTATTGATCTTTATAATAATCCTTCAATGAGACTAAGGTACCTTGTTCATCAAAGCAATAGATTACTGGATTGGTATTGAAATAAAAGCATTAATCTGGTAGTCTAGAAAGTCCTTTTAGTGAAATAGACTCAATGCTCTGGTTAGTTTGTTGAGAAGTGGTGAAGAGATTCAATGAATGTAAAATTCTCATTAGAACTTTTATTCCAGTTGCATGATCGAAAATACTATCGAACACCTGATTTGTAGTGAATAAAAAAGATCTTTCCTGATTTTCGAAGACTCCACAATCGAATCAAAAGTTACATGATATCCATAGACATTTGGTTCATTTATAGCTCATTAAAAAATTATTAGAGTAGAGCCAAACAGTAGTCTCTCCTTGACCCACATTGGAAATAAATCTAATCCGATTGTCGGGTTGGTATTTCTGCACCAAGCTGGCGAGGAAAGGATCTTCTTCAAGCACGGAATGAACTGAAATCCCTCAGAGTCACAAATAGATCATTTTCTCGCTTGAATATAAAAAAAACTGATGCAAAATAAGATATGTTTGAACAGATTAGTAATAAATATGATAATCAATTGCTATTGTTATTGCTTTTTAATAAACTTTCATTTTCATTAACAAATCAGACCAATTTGTAAGATCAAATATTTGTATATTCAAACAAAAAAAACATTACATTATGTCGCCCTTGATTAAAATTAATTGTTAATCATCACATTGGACATCTCTTCTTGTAACATTAAATTATAAACTTATTTGTTGAGTAATCTACTAGTAGAAATAACTTGATACAATGATTTAGTATGACTTTACTCTTAATAACCATACGTCAATGAATCTACTTCAGAAATAAATCTTTTTGTTTCTATCAAACTGCATATCCCAATCAGCAGACAACATTTCAACAATGTTACACGGATGAACAAAAATGGGATTAAAGTTCTTTCAGTTATGTTTGAAAATAGCGCTTTGGCTCAGGTCGACACTTGTTTTAGCCCAATAATCTGCTTCTCTTTCAAGTCCAAACTTTTTTCAATTTTCTCGGCTTCACTATGGCTTTCAGTTAAAACTAAAGCTTCTAAACTAGAGTTTCTCCTCGTGTTCCATATGATTAGGTTCCTAATGGATGCTGCTTCCAACCAAAAAGGCAAAATTTCGTATACATAATGATGTGGCACTGGAAAAAAGATTGTACTCAATTCAAATCTTGGTTCGGTTCGTTTCCTTTTAATATTTCAACAAAATAGAACAAAAGATTAAATAAGAAAAATTTGGGATTCCCATAAATTATCGATGATATTGACTGAAAAAACGATATTGGTGTACAGTGAAATACCAGATAATGACAGTAAATTTGTCAATGGCCCCTAATCAAGGACGGGCTAAGAAAATCTGTATTTTTTCACTACGCTGCCCAGCGAATATACGGATAAGCTATTTCAAGTTGCTGTCATTAATTGATAGTAAAGGAATAGGTTTAGTATTAACAGAATGTACAGGGCATGAAATTTAGATCACCTTATTTTTTTGAATTGTAAACACAATTATATTCTAAGATTTAAGTTTATCTATTAGTAAAACAATCTTTCCTAAAGGAAAAGTTAGGGAAGCGTAATTTCGCAGAATTTGGCTTTTCAGTTTTGGTTTAAAAATAGCGCTTTTACCGACGTAGAAACTTGTTTTCATCCAATAATCTGTTCCTTTTTTGAGACCAAAACTTTTTTGAATTTTGTCGGTTTCACATTTTCTTGGAGTCATTTCAATCCCTTTCATTTCATTTTGTGCCACAATTCAACTAATTATCGTCTTAAATGGGTGGAATGGATAAGAATAGTGATAATTCTGATAAAAGTAAGTTTCATGTTTAATTCAATCTTCAACTAAATTAATCAATTCTTTACATTTGACAACCTTAGCAATATTCAAAGTGAAATTTCTTGGTGAATATCATGATGTTGTTATCGATTGGTCAGATGAAAGTCATGAATATAAACAAGTACAATTATTTAAACAGGTAATTATAATAAATAAATCAATCTTTTCAGTTTTTTCTATTTTAATTTTTGTCTTGTTTTTTATTAATAGCTGGAATCAATAACTGGAATCGCTAACAAATATATATGTCAGGTTGATTTAGAGGCAGATAATCAGGATCCATTCCTTACAGAAAATCCAGACTCTGAATATTTTTATTCAATCGTCTTACCAAAGTAATTTCTTGTTTTTAATGCTTCAAGTTGCATTTCAATTAATCCTTTGCATCTCTTTTATACAAATCGGTTATATTCAGTGACTTTACGAAAGACAGGATCTACAACCAATACATTCATGATGACGAGATCTTGGTTTTGCGTTATCACCCAGTTTACGATTCCAGAAGAGTCGATAATTATCTTTTTTGTTATTATGAATTAACAAATGAAAACATGATTCGTGAAGGAGTTTGTTCCATGTATGGTCGCTACTGTCCACATCTTCAGTCTAAAACTGTTTTCAACAAAGTAAAATACGTCTTCTCGGATGAATTTCAATCAAAAATTATTGATCGTATTGGCTCATCAAATAGTTCTCCTGTAGAAAGATTTCTCATGGAATTCAATGTACAACAATATTTCAGATTTATTTGTACAGAAACCCTTAGACGCTGGCCAATGCGATTTAGACAAAGATTTGCTCTTTATCTGAGAAATCGTGGTTAAAATCTAATTGATGATTTGTTTATTTGAATAAATTGTCAGTCGACTATTATTCTTGGAAATAACACTTGATTTATGTCATAACTCTTTTTTTAGACAAACTAAGCAGGCATATTGAAACTTGCTGATTTGCCACTTGGGATTCCTGCCTAATAAAGATTAACACAATTTTTACAAACTTTTGTTAGGACAGAAGTCTGTTTCTTAAGAAAATCTTTTACAGGAATGTTTGGATTCAAAAGTTACGAAGTTTGTTGAATAGTCGCCAGGACTAGCACTAGAATAATATTAGAATAGGATAAAAAGTCTCAAAATGCTTTCATTCGTTGTCGATCAAATCAAGCTCTGAATATTCAAATATTCTATCAATTATTCTACCTGAAGTCCGGCAATCGAAGATATTTGCAACCTCATCGCCAAGACCGACGCAACTGAAGCATTGAAGAATCGAAATTAAATGTTAATCATTACATATTTTCATTGAAGTAACATGCAGATGAGGAGGAAGAATAACCGGCAGCGGCAATTACTGCAATTTAAATTTAATTGTTTAAATTACTTATTACTTAGGTTCTCCAATATCGAGTTTACTTTGAAATAAAATAGCTTTTCTCTCTACTTTTTGTCACTTTTTTCCCGTTAATTCAGCAACAACACTTCGCATCAAAAAACCGATTTCATATTCATAATCAGCATGTCAAGTTCTATCAGAAATTATTTGTTTCATGGAAAAAAAATTCTAAGGCCATTATCTCGAAAACGGCTTCGAATATAAAAAAATGGTTAACACTATGATATTTTTCATGCCATTTTACATTTAAAAAATTCAGTTTGAAATAAATCTATTTTTAGGCGAATTTCGTCCGCCTCCTTTATGAGACTCCACAGTTGGATCAAAAGTCACAAGATATCAATAGACAATTGGTTCATTAATCATTTAAGCTTTGATTAAACATTGATTTTCGATCATAATTTTACTCTTAATAGTCAAATGGCAATGAATCTACTCCGGAATTAAAAAAAATTCACAGACATTTCATCAATATTACTGATGAAAATGTGTTCGAAAATGAATTCTAACTCATTTTTGGTTGTTGAAAAAGCTCAGGTCACATTTATGCATTGTTAGCACGATATCTGTTGATATTGAAGTGAAGGTTCAACTGTTACAAAAGTATTTTCAGTTTTGTTTGAAAAGAGCGCTTCGTCTCAGGTCGACACTCGTTTTCGCCCAATAACCTGCTTCTCTTTCAAGTCCAAACTGTATTGATGTTTTTCGTCATGTTTACTTAAGATTTGAGTTCTAACTAAACTCTTCTCCGCGTTTTCAGTGTTTCCTTTATTGATACGTCTTATAATGGCAGGACAGAATAGCAATTCTGATAACAGTAAGTTTCATTTTATTCATGATTTCAAGATAATTCACTCTTTAACTGACCATTTTATTCATAATAGTTACTTTTAAAGTGAAGCATTTGAATGCATATCATGGCATAGTCATTGATCTGAATGATGCCAGATACGAATCCAAACACCGACATCAACAAATATTTGAACAGGTGAGTAAAGTTTTGAATTTCATGTATTTCGTTTTGATCAGTAACTCACCATTATCTATACATTTATAGCTGGAATCAATAACAGGAGTTCCAAGCAGATATACAACTGGTGTTATTATACTAAGAAACATGAACCCTTCCGACGTTAATAATGCTTTTCGGGATTTTACTTACTTTCACAACCAAAAAGCGTAATAGACCATTTCACTAATTGATATCATTTATTATAAGATGCATATTAATTAATCTCTCCTCAACTTTTTTCATAGCTTCGTTCCTGATTCACTTATGAAATACTCTGCACGAAACGATATCACAAGTCTAAATATTCGTGATGATGAGCGGTTTCATCTCCAATATAAACTTTCTTATGCGCATTATATTTCCAAACGTTTAAGTATAAGTTATTACCTGATAGAAGAAAGAGACGTCCTTGAAGTAGGCTGTGGTCCACATTTCTGTCAATCTAAATGCACGGAAAGTTACTTTAAAAGGTTGAAAGATCTTGTAAATAACGATGAAATGAATGCAAAGATTACGCAGCTTGTCCAGCCACTAGAGGAATCGCAAATGTATTCGGAAGCGGACAAGATTTACAGAGAGTTCAATGTTGAACAATTTTTTCATCCTGTTTGTTTTGTGCATGAGCAGAGACGGTCAGAGACTGGTCATGCATACCAAAGGGATCGTTATTTAAGAACTCGAGGTTAACCTTCAGGGCATCTGCCCTTGGTGGATGAGCCTTGTTTCAATTTTACTCAATAAACTCATCTTTCTTGATTCAAATGTTGTGAGCCAAGAGCTTAACAACTTGACAATTCCTCAAAGATATGCATAAGAGTTGGGCATATCCGAATATTCACTCGTTGAGGAACCGAGTAATACTTGCTGGGATTCGGTTCTTTTTAATATTTCAACAAAATAAAACAAAAGCTAAAATAAGAAAATAAATATTTTGTTCAATCTTTTTTTCTGGAATAAAATATTAGGTTACTAAAAGTGTTGTTTGCATTAGTCTCTTGATTGATACAAGTTCCAACAGAAAAGACATGGCACTGGAATTGTACCCAATTCAAGAGAAATGTTGAATAAAGAAATTAGAAAAAGTCTTGTTGAAAATAGAAAGGGAATGAAATTTAGTTTTGAATCAACTTACAGTCCAATTATAATAAAGATTTAATTATTGCATCGCTGTATTGCATAAATATATTTATTCTTGTATTTTGACTGAAAATTATCAGTTTAATTGAAACATTAATATTATGTCAAGTTATTGCGTTTAATAAACTTTGGTCATCACTAACAATAACTCATCATTATCTATACATTTATAGCTGGAATTAATAACTGGAGTACCAAGAGATGTTCAAGTGGAGTGACTGTGCTTCAGAAACACCAAAGCTTCCAACGTTAACAATACATCTCGGCGAATGCTCATCTTTTCAACCCAAAAGCGTAATGTTACATTTCACTGTTCACGATAACAAGTCATTTATCATAAGATTTATATTGATTAATTGTTTCTCAACTTTTTTCATAGCTTTACTCTCGATTCGATTATGAGATACCATATTCATGATTTTTATACTTCTCTGATTTAATTTATCTCTATAAACTCTTGCTATTTAATTTCCATAATGAATCTGGATGAAATCTTAATTTCATGTACTGTCTCCTTTTATTAATTACATGACAGAGTAAATATGGAAAATAATAATAAAGTATGATGAACGAAGCTAGATTTTTAATTGTTAACAAAACTCAGATAATCGTCAATTGTTATCACAATAAGCCTTTAATATCGAAGTCAATGTTCAACTATTATTGAAAAATACTATTTTTAAAATAGCAATTGTACAGAATTTAGTATTTGCATATTTGTTTGAAAAGAGCGCTTCAACTCAGGTCGACACTGGTTTTCGTCCAATAATCTGCTTCTCTTTCAAGTCCAAACTTTAAGCTTTTTTTCCGTTTTGCTTAACCTCTCAGTTCCAACTAGACGCTTAAGTGTTCAGTATTTCCTAGTTCAGACACATATTGATATCGATACTTGTTAAAATGGGAGAACAGCGCAACAATTCTGATAAAAGTAAGTTTCATTTCATTTATGAATTTAAAATATTCATTCTACCTATCATTAATTTTAGTTAAATTCAAAGTGAAGCATTTGAATGAATATCATGACATAGTCATTGATCCAAATGATGCCAGATATGAATCCAAACACCAACATCAACAAATATTTGAACAGGTAAGTAAAGTACAGCATCCCATCGTTGAATAATAACTCATCACTATACATTTATAGCTGGAATCAATAACTGGAGTACCAAGTATATATACAACTGGTGTTATTATATTTAAACAGAATCTCATCAACCTCCCTCCCGATGTTGACAATCCTGTCTGGGTGGTAGCCTGGGTTTTTAACAACCAAAAAGCGTAATGTTACATTTCACTCATTTTCATTATTAATCATCCAATGCATATTAAATAATTGCTTGTAATTTTTTTCATAGCTACGTCCCTGGTTCGCGTTCTCGATACAATGCGCTTCACGATATCTTCAGTCTAAATATTGAGGATGGTCAGCGTTTTCATGTATCATATCAAGTCTCTTATGATTATCGTGTTACCAAACGTTTAAGTATGCGTTATGTGCTAAGAATGGAAAGCGACGTTCCTGAAGATGGGTGCGGTCGAGGTGTATGCCAATATCAATGCACTGAGAATTTCTTTAAAAGGTTGAAGGATCTCGTTTGTAATGATGAATTGAATGCAAAAATCACGGAGATTATCCAGCCACTAAGGGAATCAGGAATGTGGGCAGATGCAGATGCAGACAAGAATTTCAGAGAGTTTAATATTAAACAATATTTTCATGTTAAATGTGATGTGGATGAATTAGAGCTCAGACAGGCTGGTTACACAGGCCAAGTTGATCTTTATCTAAGAACTCGAGGTTAAATATCTGTATTTAACGAATGAAATGAATTTAATTTTTAACTGTTTGCGCCCAATAATCTGCTTCTTTTCAAGTCCAAACTCTTTTCAATTTCGAACGAATCCCGATGAAATTTTCATTTCTGTCACCTTTCATTAATTGTATGAAAATGTATAATCTGTAATTCAGTAATCTATAATGTGATTCATTTGACGATATAAATAAAAAAGCGTTGTAACTTTCAATCTTGGATCGAATCAAGCCACGAATATTTAAATATTAGCAAATTTTGTTTTTTCCTATTATTTGATTCTTTAAGTTACAAGACAAAGGGCAAGAAGTTTAACAATTATGAACATATAATATACATATAAGTTTATTGCGGTGAATGCCGATACAAGTAGATCAATGTCGCACATATTTATTCACTACTTGAATGGCCCTTTGAACAGCCTCGCAGTCATCATCACTGTTTTCATCTTCTTCGATGCGTTCTCCAAATATGGTTTCCTCTTTGATGTCACTTATATCCCAGACGCATAACTTGCCAAGTAAATCACAAGTGAATATACGGTTAGCAGCCACCTATTAAGAAAAAAATTGTTCAACATTAGTACAACCAAATTGTTCCAATCCATCAATTATTCTACCTGAAGTCCGGTGATGGCCTCCTGATGCCCATGGAAGCTTTTCTTCAGTGAACCTGATTTTGAATCAAAAATATTTGCAACGCCATCGCCAAGACCAACGCAAACTGAAGCATTAAAGAATCAAAGATTAAAGATTGCTCATTAGATATATTTCATTGAATTAACACATTTCTTGTTTAGTCAGGAAGCTTCACTAACTTGTAACCTCATTGAAGTATACAATGAAAAAATTTCAATTCATAAAGCATACAGTTGCGCTAATTATTGACGATTTCTGAATATTCATGCAACATGAAGTAATTAATAATGTCAAAATAATTTCTAAACTAGTAAATAAATAAACATTAACTATCCAATCAGTTGAAAGGGTGCAATAATAATTTTATGGATAATATGCAAATGAAGGATAATAGAAATATTACCAAAAAAACAAGCAAAGCTTTGCATTTTAAATCAACTTTGTTACTATGCTGGGTTCAATGAGTTTTTTGTTTATAAATTTTATTTACTTTCACCCATTGCAATAACCTAATTAACTCAACTGGAAACATCTAAACTGTCCATTGAACTTACAATTGTAACACAATTTAACTGAATAATAAACCATAAATGTCAGTTCCTGATACAAACTCAGCATAAAAACAAAGCTCAAACTGACCAAAAAACAAACCAGATTTATTTTTTTGTGGGAAACTGCTTGAAGAAATACAAAATATAGCTTTCAAACAAATAATTAGAGAGGAGAGAGAAAGATGATAATGATGAAAACAACAAATCTAGCAATTATGAAAAGGATTGAGGTGATAGCAAAGAGATTTCAAAGTTGAAAATTCAATTGATTCTCATTAGCAAACAATTGAATGAAAATGTCCAATAAATTTTACCCAAAGAGGTTTGTTTAAATTGAATGACTTGAAGGTTCCCAAAATATAATTGATTCCCTAGATTGATCAAAGGAGAGGTTCATAATTATTGAATTGGCCTCACAATCTTGTAAATAACCTGTTTCCAAGTATTGAGAAAAAATTGGATCCACATAAAAAAACTATGGTCATGATAAGTTTCCTGAGATAGTGTTTCATTCAATTTCCCAGAAGCTGGTGGTGTTGATGAAAAGGTATTACAATTGAGGGTATAAAAGTTTATGGCCAGAAGGAGAGGTAACAAAATTAAAAGTGCTACAAGTGTTTAACTTAATTAACTTTGCTCAAGGTATGGCAACCCAAAAGCTTTACAAGTTTATCCCAATTACTGGCTGTTATTAATATTAACATTTAACCAGTAAATTTGAGTATCCGATGACTTATTCAATGTCTCACCTAATCCATTATAATATTGAACCAAAGAGACGGCACTAGAGTTGCCATGAAATACTCTAACACATTCACCAAATTCAATGACCCAAGCTCTTGCTGTTCTGTCTGTCGATCCTGAAAATAACATGCGATTGTAGGCTACACATGAGATGACTGGTCCATTATGATCACTCATTTGCTTCACCAATTCACCAGTCACGGCATCCCAGCTGATTATTTTACCGTCGCCTGATGCCGAGATGAACTGTTTACTATTCAATGGATCAGCAAGTAAACTGTAAATAGGAGCACAATGGTCAGTTAATAGCTTTAGACAGTCTCCATATTTGAAAGACCAGATTCTTATTGTACAGTCAACTGATCCGGTAACCACAAGATCTGTTTCCAATATGCGTCCAGTTAGTTCAAAGTCGGTGTCGGTTGGAAGAAATATAATTGGATAGACACTTTTGGTGTGACCCTACATTGAACGAGACAAGAAGCAAAAATTAATACAGATGTAAATTAACCTTACAATATCTTGAATGGCATTAGCTTAACCAGCATACCTTGTAGGTTTGGATGCACGGACTTAATCTGGTTAGTTCATCTTTTGTTAAATTATCAATTGTAACCAATTGTTGCTCATTGTCTTCATCAAAATCTTGATCGTCTTCAAATTGGTTAAAAGATGAAATAGCAACATTGGCAAGCCAAACTTTGGCTGTTTTGTCATATGATGTGCTAAACAAGAAACTAGATTTAATCATTATACGATTAATCTTGGAAGAATGACCAAAAAATATAAACAGGCAGTCCATTGTTTCAATTGACCATTTGCGAATAGTTTGATCCACTGATCCCGTATAAATGTACAAATTGTCGATTGTTGAACACGTTATACCAGCCTAATGAAATAGATATCAATAATTAATTAGTAAATTGGTTTCAATGTTGGCAAGGTTATTTGTTTTGCTTCTTTTCACTGACAAGGTTTAGGTCTTTGGGTTTATGTATACAATTTTTATCTATTGATTGATCAATTAGCAAATATGACATGAATGAACTCATATATTAGCATATCAGTGTTATCATATGGATAAATTGCTAATATAATTTTCATGATTTAACCTTGAATCAAGTGATCTGTGATTAAAACTAATGATAGATGACCACAGCTTCAACAGACTTGCAGTCTAACTCAGCAACAAAAGCACAGCAGTAACCCATTTGCCTTTCCGTCTATCTTTACTATCTGCACATAAATTGGCCATTAAATCAAAATTTGGACTAATTTATTTTGCTAATTAAACTTACCGAGTGTCCAACAAGTTTACCAATTATCTCAGTTGGTGATGAAAAGGTGCTTATAACCAGTGCGGTTCCTAGTTCACCTGCGATCACAAGCATTGAGCGATCTTCACTTATCTCCATTAAACTAACCGAACCAATGTTTGTATCAATATCTTCAATTAAAACATCTGATTTACTTGTGCTTTTGATTGAACCACAGCCCATTTTACCCAGCATATCGTCTCTGTCAACCAGTTTGCCTAAAAAGTCAACATGAAGTCACCAGGAAAAAGTTTAAAACAACATTTGGCTCTTTTCGGTGAAACATGCTTTAAAAACAGATGATCGTTGTTGTTGGTCCAAATAATTGTTAACATTGTCTATAACCAAGTGACGATTTAAACACTCACAAACAGATGATTATCCAATTGGTAAATACTCGTTAACGGAGATTAATTAACAAAACAACTCAACAATGGAAGTCACAGTAAAACAGTCAACTGAGTTATTGGCTTAGATGGGGTTCACTTCAAAAACGGAGGCCAAGGTATCTTTAAACCAATTGCTTGAAACTTGCAACATATTTAATAAGTTTGCAACAATACCTTTTCATAACCATGGTTACTTATGGTATAAACATTAAACCTCATCTGAAATACCTCATGCTTTTTGATTCTAGGTCAGTTCAACAACCAAATTAACCACTGTAATGACCACTTTAAATATTGATGCGATTCTTACACTAAACCTTTTCCAACTGTTTATGATTTTGTAGATAGATGAATCAACAATTCATCGACTTCTGACTTCAAAGCCAAGACGAATGGCTCAGCTCTTCGTAAATATTAAAATTAAGTTCAATATGACTTTTCAGGCTTTTGTTTTCTTCCTGTTTTTGTCTCATCTGATTTTGATTCATATATATTTATTACAGTAAATTACCAATAATTTGATTGGATTAACTAAAAGTATTGTTCCAAGAAAATAAAGTTCAGAAGCAAAAAACTTTATTTTTGAATTGCCACTGAATCTTTTGCGTTGTTTCAAACAAAATAAGGAAGTCTTGATGAATTAAT
This sequence comes from Tetranychus urticae, assembly GCF_039701765.1. Taxonomy (NCBI): domain Eukaryota; kingdom Metazoa; phylum Arthropoda; class Arachnida; order Trombidiformes; family Tetranychidae; genus Tetranychus; species Tetranychus urticae. Next base: position 9,653,423 of record NC_142958.1, read on the forward strand.
TCTTATATTGTTAATCATTTGTTATTGGTAAAGACTTGAATGATTAGATTGTGAAGATGAAGGTAAAAAAATCTATGAATGAGAGTTGTTGAGATTAATATGAGAAAAGTAAAGACATTGATTAAAGTTGCAAATCTGAAGCTGATATATGAATGTTTTTTTTCAATCATTTTCTTATCATTGTAGCTGTCAGGTTAGGTTTTAATCAATGAATCCAACTAAGTAACTATTAATTGTAATCGACTGTAAAATAGAAACAAACAAAACTGTAACTGTTTGAATAAAAAGCATCTCAAGTATAGAGATAAGAAACATGAGACAATTTAGCTGTTTCTCTCAATGGGTATTTATACACCTCAAATTGATGTTTTGTCTCAATGAACTTCCACATCTTGTTGAGATGTTTAATCATTTACTATCCTTAAAAAATCAATGATCTCATCATATTCATGATGAACATTGATCAACGACTTTCAATAAAAAGTGAATGACTGTTCAATAAATTGTCTGAGTTGACTGAAGCTTGTTAGATCTAAAAATAAGCTAAGAAAAGTTTGTTGTAAATAAGATTTACTAATGATAATTAGACTTTGAAATTAAATTAGAATCAAAAACATTATTAACGGAAAAATTAAACTAGTCAAGGTATAAATAAAGTTAAAAATAGCCAATAGAGATGGCGTTAACTGTTGATGACTTTAATTTCATTGCTTCTCATTCATATTCAGATTGAACGATAAGAAATCATGGCAAATCTGAAAGTTGCATCGAGTTAGGTGATCAAATCAAAGTTGAGTCTTTAGTCTCTGGGTCTAGTATGTTTGGTTTTAAATGGTTGAGTAGTCGTACTGCATCATGAATCTTGATGATCGCTATTTACCGGTTTCACCAGTCTTTTAAGCTTTTGAGCAAAACTATTATGAGAATGGAATAAACTTTTGTAATGAGAAATATTTCCTTTCTCCTTATCGGTTGTTTCCTCTGATTCTTGAATTGACCTAGAATTGCCTTTATAAGGATGGTTTCCCTAAATCCTAATAAGGATTTATCTCTCAACTTGATCTCTGTGATTATCTGAATTCAAAAGAGATCAGATTCATTCATAACAGAGTTCAGTTTCGAGTCAATAATTGGCCAACTCAGTTTCGCTACCTAATTCATTAGCCCCTTTAAAGTGTAACCTTTCATTTAAACGAATCGAAGTTGTTTTATTTGGCTTTAGCCTTTTACATCATTTAAATTGTGTTCAAATCTTTCGTTAAAATTGTGGCAGCGGCTTGATAAAATCAGTGAAATTTTCAACTCTTCAAGTGTACAATGGAAATCAATACACAACCAACGCAAACTACAATGCCTTTAGAAACTTTACTTCGTTTGATGAATCGTAGACAAATGCCAGTAACAATTTCACCGTTCATTGGCTACCCAAACGACCCCGAAGAGTGGTGTGATGAGTTCGAGGTAATAACAAACTTAGCAAACTGGGATGATGAAGATCGTTTTTGCAAAGTTTCAAGCTATCTTTCTCCTGACATACGGATATGGTTCAAATCAAAACGTGAAGTCTGGTCAAGTTTTAAAGCAACCTTCATCGCAACTTATCCAAATGGAGATAAGCAAAATTATATACATCGACTTGCTAAAACTTTACAGCGTGTTGATGAAGATGCGTGCAATTATGCTACAAAAATGTATGCCATTGCTCAGAAAGGCAAAATTGCGTTTAAAGATTATGTTGCTTTTGTTATCTCTGGGCTACAACCAAGGTTAAGAGCAGAACTTACAGAAGAGTTAGTTGACACTATCAAAGACCTGTCTGAACTGATGCAACATCTTCGTGAAGCCGCTAGAATCGTCAAGCTTCGACTTGAAGCATCATCAGCCCGATATCATGATTATCTACCACCAACTTATCCTGTGAATGCAATACCAGCGGTACAAAATAATGAACCTCAAAATTCAGTAGTTGATCTCCTGGCAAAGCAAATAAAAGAATTACAAGACCAAATGAAGACAATAGTGGAGGCAATAGCTGTCAAACCATCTCGAAGAGATTAGACTAACATCACTTGTCTTTATTGAAAAAGATTGGCCATATTGAACGTGATTGCAGGCGAAGAAAAGCCGATCTTTCGAATGGAAATTTCCAAATGAGTTTAACATTTCAACACCCAACTCAGTACCCGTCATATCAGGTACCTTCTCAAATTGTCCAGTTACCAAATCCGCCATCAATTCAACAGCCACAGAGCGTCTACAGCAATATCCCCAACCAGTGCTAAATCAACCAAACATGCAGTCTGGAATGAGTTTCCAACCGAATAATTATCAACCCTTACAATCACAATTACCAGAGTAATTTCCTTTACAATTTTATTGAATTAATTGATTTCTGTGTCATTTTTAAACTGTCGGTTTTTGTTGCTTTGAGCTAACAAGATTTAAAAGTAATAAAAAGATTACAAGATTGGTGAAAACCTTGATAATCATCTTTATGTTGATCTTTCCATGAATAATAAGCATTAAAAAATAAAGATTAATATTAATAAATGTGTGTTAATGTTAACTGATTGTTTCTTCGTCTTTGAAATCACAGCCTTTAATCCAAAATTACATCCTATTACTTACTTTTGTTTTGGTATAAAGTAATTGAACCTGACAATTCTAATCAAATTAATGGCAATCAAGACAAGCTTTATAATAATAATAGTTTACAATTGAAAATCCCAAGAAATCAACTGACAAAGCTGATTTGTTTACTCTGTTTCTGGATTAAATTGGGAAAATATCAATTCAGACTTTCCCAGTTAGAGGTAAGATAAGATTGTTTATTAATCATTGTATGCATAAGGTTTATATCGCATGACAATTAATGTTGATTTAGTTTGATGTCATAGGAAAGCCTGAATTCACTAAAGGTTTTCAACTATTAACTTTATGCAAACGAAGACGACAATTTGCATTAATTTACATAAATTATTGAAACCAAATTTACCAGAAAATGAAACTCATTTCTCGTCATTACAGTCTCTAAACCATTCTGACGAAAGTAAAACTAAACTGAAATGGTGGATTGAATATCAGTCAAAATCAGCTTAAAGTCAAAGTTCAAGATTAACTGTCCTTTGACTTTTCTTTGTAATGTCATTGAATTGATTATCTTATTTAAAATTATCTTTGCGAGAAGCAAAGAAATGGTTCAGAGCTTGAAGCATTGAAAACGGTGAAAATTGAAAAATGAAATTGATCTCAAGATGTCGGACTGATAATTGGTTTTCAACACTTGGAAAGATCAAACGTAATCTAAAAGCTGAGCTCACCTCATAATACAAAAAGATATTTCAAATATGTGAAGAGATGTTCAAGAAAAGTGAAAAAGTGAAAAGAATTTTCAAAACTCATTGAGAAACATTTTCCTGAAAAGAGTTTGGAAATGTAAAGTGAACTTTAATGGAACCTTTCAGGAATCAAAACAGTAAAAGGCACAAAAATTCATGTGTTAGTCTAGTCTCATCAATTTTGTTTTCAAATAAATCACAAAATGCTTTTCCTTTGAAATCAATCCAGAATTCAGTTAATATGGTTTAGATGGTACATTTATAATTAGCTCAACTCACTGTGTAACTTGACTTGAAACTATTACATTAACTAATATAAGGAAAGTAATTCATATTATCTTAAATAATTTCCCATGCAAAGTTGTATAAATAAATGCATACAGGTTATATAATCCAACTGGTTTTGAATGATAGATTAATAAAGACGACAATTTGGTAATTTATAATAATATTGTCATTTCCAATTTGCTATAGGAATAAAGATTTATGTATTAATACTTGGCTGTCCGGTTAAAGTGTTACAATTTAAAGTTCAATGGATATTTTAATGATTTCCAGTTGAGTTGATTAAGTTGTGATACAATAAAGAGTGAAAGTAAATAAAAATTATAAACAAAAAACTCATTGAACCCAGCATAGTAACAAAGTTGATTTAAAATGCAAAGCTTTGCTTGTTTTTTGGTAATCTCACTATTGATCATTTGCATATTATCCATAAAATTATTATTGCACCGTTTTCAACCCATTTCATAGTTAATATGCTTAACAAGTTGGAAAGTCCAGGAGGAAAACTCGCCTTTCATGTTAACTTTGCCAGGTCCAAGTGAGACTGAGAGTAATTAACCACAGAAACCAATGAGTTCAACGTTTAACCAAAGTGTCTTTCAAGTCTTGGGTTATCTTTGATTTGGCCAACTTGTCCATTGTTTATATTGAATAGGATATACAATGAATGAACCAGTTGCTGAATTAATCTCGCCAATTCTTCTGCTCCATGAGATAGAAAAATATGCTGAAAAGTTGCAAGTGAATTCATTAACCAAAATGACAGCGAATTTTTGAAGTCAGGTAAAATGTTGGCTACATCATCAGGCAAAGATGGTCAAGGTTTGATGTCCAGTTGAAAATGAATGCATTGTTGCATGAGAGATGTTAATTCCAATGGAATGATCAAATTTAAATTGTGAGATCAAACCTTGTCATGAGAAAATTAAATTTACTCAACTTGAAAACTCCATTAGTTGTTTAATGATGAAAATTTTCACAAACACTAATCATTTGTTTAGTCAAACAATGTTACATAAATAAATGCTATTTGATATTTTTCAATAATCACTCTCAACTACTGTTATGGTTAATGTTATCATGTTATCATCATTATTGTTAATGTTTTTGCAATTTTGAAACACTGATTTGTTTATTAAACCACCATTAAGGTTCATCAGATGATATGTAATTTGCTTTTGTATGATATAATTGGCAATTTTGGGTACTTCAGGTTCACTTGAAGCAGGTTTATTCATTCAAATCAGTGTTTTGAGTTAATATTTTTGTTCATTTTGTAACGTTTCCAAAATCAATCATCTTAAATACTTGTTCGCGCTATGGGGTGCTAGGCAATGATCTCACGATGTGGTTGACGTTACTTGGATCACTTAAGTCATGTGAAAAGATAGAAAGGAAAGAATAAGTGGAAGAAGTGAGAAAAAGAGAGTGAGAAAGGCGGAAAGATGAGGATGAGGAATGAAGATGGCGATAGAAAGAAAAAAGTCAAGGAATGAGAGCGTGAGAAAAGCGCATAACCGCCAATTTAAAAGCGAGAGTGGCGCTTTATGAATGTTTGTTTGAAAATATAGTTATGAATATATTGGAAGATTCATCTACGTCTCTCACTTTGTTCAATGGATTTCCCTTTTTCACTGAGAAAAACAATGGCGATGCAAGAGAAAGAAAAAAATTTACAACGATTTTCTTGAAAACTTGTTTTATTACCTCATGAATTATCTTGAAAAGCAAATCCAAATTCATGATGGTGATATTAATCTTTAACCATGATAAAACATTCTGCAAAAAGTATCACTTTTTGATAATCCACTTGTTTGCTTTGCTTTCAGTGTTTCCCATTCACTATGCGAATCTTTTGTATTTTCATCGGGATGGGTTGAGACCAGAATAAATCGACACAGTTGTACAAAATTTTATGCATAAGTTTGAGGCGTAATTGCTTTTGTTCATTATATTTAGCTTTTATTTTCCCATTAGTTGTTTGTTTCACTCGGCTTGGGTTTTATTCCACAGGTACAAATGTTTTCAGACTTAAATATATTTTTGTTCATCAGGTACAAAAAATTTCCAGGAAGATATCTTGACTAATATTTCTTAGTCAATAGAGATGGTTTCTTGAAGATATGATCATGTGTTTTTGGTGTCATGATGAAGTTTCTTTTTAACCAAGCCGCAAAGCTTTTTAAAACAAAAGGTTTATAGTTGACCGTAAGATTGGTGAGATGAGAGGGAAAGATGTCAGGATTGGTATTTGGGAAAGGATTAGGGAAGCACATTTTGTAAGGAATGATGAGAAAGATGATAAAATTAATTAGCGAGAGAGATAGAGGATAAAGTGCAATAGAAATGCCATTGGTGCAAGTTTTTTTTGATGAGTTGATAGGAAGGTACAGAATTGTTTAAATGCATAAAAAATTGGCTGATTGGTACTTTAATTTTGTTCCTATTCACCGAATGAATGAAGTTGATTTTGGTTCCAAAGTTGAATACAAGTGAGCTCCACTTTGATGTGTTGGTTTGATGAACAAATGGGGTGACAGGTATTTAGGGTGACATTTGATGAATATGATGAAGAATCACAAGGATGACGATTATGTAAAGATGATAAAAATGAAGTTAGAGATCGAAGCATACTTTGTTGCCATTTTGGTTCAAATTCACGTTGCATACGGACATCGACAGGATAAAAAGGGGCACCAAATACGATTCAAGGTGATGATGACTGTGACGGGGAAAGCAAAAAATAGGGTTACCAAAAATTGTTTACTTTAATGTTAATAACAAATTTATTCAGCACTGAGCAATAGGATTCTCAACAATATGCACCTCTCCAGAATGACGACCGTTAATCGGTTGATCCAGTTGATTGAAGGAGTTTTTTCTGGACGACGAATTGCTGTCCCTTCCATCTGAATTGAGACTCATTTTACGTAGAGATGAACGACGTCTTTCAAATAATGTTAAAGCATATCCTAACCCCTGAATGAACAGTCTCAGTGCTTCAGCCACCTTTCCAGGTTGCTCTTCCAGTGCCATACCACTATCAGATAGCTTCATCCAGGTTGAATTTTCTGGATTCAATCGAGAGTTCATGGCAACTGTATCATCAACATGGGGCGACAAATTAGCACATAATAAGAGAACTGAGCATCTAAAGTTTTTCTCTTTATCTCCTCGAACAATACCCAAATCGGTGCGGCGAATGTAAGAATCAAGAAAGAGAGAAAGATTCCTAGGGTTAATGGATTGACCAGAGAAATATTTACGGTAAACTTCAATCAGATCTCTATTGCGATCTTCAGTGATTCGTCCAAAATGGTACCAAAGAAGATAGTCTTGAACAGATTGTGGAAATGTAGTTCCAGCAACCAAAGTTGCACTATTCAGATAATAAATATTCATCTTCTGGTAAATGTATTCAGACCAGGATGATTGAGAAGCTGAACTATTTACAAGGAAAAGACCGTCAACATAACTAGGATTTCTCAAGGCGAATCGGGATAAAATGTTAGCTCCAGCACCGACACCGAAACCAATGAAATTTTTGATTCCATAAAATTTGCAAACAGCTTCTATCTGTTCAGCCAATTGATCCATAGTTGGGTAAATAAACGATTCAGGCAGAGGAGCAGCATTTTCTTCCTGTCCAGGAGCATTGATATGAATCACTAAGAATGGGAAACAGTTAGGAAGAGGAAAGTGGAAGAGAAAAAAAGGAAACATCAAGTTTCATTCAATATTAATCTAAAAATTTATCCCCAGACTGAATTTCATAATTCAATTACATTGAAGCTAACGTTCAACAGCATAAATAATTTAATTTTTGTCTTCTATTCTCATTGTTGGATTTACTTTTTTTAATATTTCCTGTTGTTTCAAAACGCTTTTTTAACCTAATATGACATTACTGAATTTCAGCTAATAAGATTACATTGATCATCATGACAGGCCGACAAAATGTTGGAGACTAGGAGATGATTAAATTATCTTTTTAACTAGGTTAAATAGATGATATTGGCAATCGATTGAACACATGAGGAAAATAATGATTGTTTTTTGTCACCAGATTTTTCTCAATTACCTAGTCTAGGAAATTTAATTGATCGATCAGTTTAGCTTTGTATGTGACAATAATAATTAACAAAGAAACGTAAAATTGACAATTAGCTAACCAGACAGGCCTTATTAGCTAAAGATACAAACAATACTCAGCAAGTTAATGTGAAACTCAACAAAGACGCAATAATGTTTATTGGTATGATTACTCGATATATTATCAATTATGAGAAATATGAATAAAAATCTGTCTACAGTTTGATTGTACTTAAGCAATAAAATTCTTGAGAAACCGCTATTCACCAGTAATTACCTACTTTCTACCTGAAAGCAATAAATTTGTTTTAAAAACTAAAGACAGGTTGTTTTACTATAATTGAAAACAACAATAATTTTTTACGTAAAATTTAATGCTTCATCATGATCCTTCCCTATCATATTATGTCAAACTGAGTAAAATCAATTATAACTGAAAACACTAACAGGAGAAGGTGGTCTTTGATAGTAATATTGACACTAATTTGATTTACTGATGACAAGCGGTAATGTATTTCAATGTAATGAGTAAGCCAACTGAAAGTTACAAATTTTAGCTCTAGAGAACAAAATAACAAAATTCAGAATTCACAACCTAAAAGATGGAATATTTTTGTGATGAAAATGATAAACACTTTCCGCAAAGACTTTCAGATTTCCTATCGGATAATACTGCATACAAAATTAAAATCACACACTGCAACTATTAAAAAAGGCTAACTCGGGTGGCTCAGATAAAAATTAAGTCAAGGTAGATTTTGAGGCAATAACTATTAAAAGGTAATGTTGGTTTGGTTGGCAAGAAACTTACAGGTAAAACTTTGCAAGAGCAGCCTCATATCCATGTAATTAAAGAAAGCTTGGAAATTGGAGACATGGTTTAATCCAATATCGTGGTAAGTCAAGATAACTGGTTTATTCTGTTTTTGATCGGCTCCTTGCTTGGCAACCAAAATGGTTCCATAATGAGTCTCAATTTGATCCAAGGTGTAACTATCATCATCAGAAGCCAAACTTCGAATCAAAGGTGATGTAGCTTGAACATTTAACAATTCAATGTCCATCTTAAAGTGTCAACAGAGTTTAATATTCGATGAACCAACAAATTTTAAATTTATTTCTCACCAGACCAACTAATAAAGGTGAAAAAACTGTAAAAAGAAGAGAAAATAGAAAGCTATTAGGCTACAGTTGACATGGCAAGGGTTAAGTTTATGTTGGGTTTGTTTCCCACAGTATGATTTGTATCTCATGAGTAGTCAGAAGATGAGAAAAAAACTTGGATTTCAACCAGACTATGAGACTAAATCAATATCAAATCAAGAAAGACAAGAATATGCGGAGTAATTAAAAATAAAAAATCAACAATAAGCAAAGGAAATAAACAATAAAACAAGGAGAAGCAAGGTGAAGATCTAAACAGCAAAGACAATGAGACTTACCAAAAAAAGTAGCAAGGAAAAGCTGATCAGTGACACCAGGAATAAAAATGTGGTAAAATCTGGTGATGATTTTGATGAAATTGATGATGAATGGATATAATTATGATAATTGGAGTGACATGAAAAAAATAGACAACAAATAAGTATTTATAAAAAAAAGTACAGCAAAATATAGCAATTAATAAAATTAAACAACTGCGAAAAATAAACTGACAAGAAAACCAAGATCACTCAGTTAACAGACAGAGACACTCTCAAAGAAGCACTCTCTAATTCAAATAAAGAAGAGAAGAAAGAGAAAGAGACAGAGATAGAGACAGGAGACTAGGAGGAGAAAAAGCAAGAGAAAAAGATGCAAAAGAAGAAAGAGAAAAAGAAAGAGATCCTGTTGTTACATCGATGAATTTTTTGCTAAGAGGAATATTTTTCTAATAAAGAATAAATATTTATGGGAAAACCGGTTATTATGCATTTCTTTCAATGTTATACTTTCTGTTATTTAGTACAATTAGAAGCCTAACCCATGACCTTTTACTTGTCGATCCTTTTCTTATAAAAACTTATATTCTCACAAGAAAAAGAGAGAGAGAGAGACTTATTTTGTTCCTTTCTCATCCTTTTCTATTTCTTGTCTTCCTAAATTCCTCTTCTTTTCTCCTAGTCTTAACAGGTCTCACTGTTTTCTTCCGTTTTTTTTCTCGGCCCATTTTGAAGCCTTTTTCAACTGTGAAAGAAAGTGGACAATAATTTGCCCAAGGCGATGAACATTTAATGGTCAAGCCTAAAATAAGGCACAAAAATGAGGATAAAGGCGGACAAAAGAAGTAGAAAGTAGCCTAGGAATTTCGGTAGAATGTACTGTGATTGAATATTGATTGAAAACCAGAACAACAGTTGAATGCAATATCTGACCAGATCAGTAGTTTATAAACTATGTTACTGGTTCATCGATAAGATTATTCATCCATAATTAGCTGATTAAAACTTACAAGTAGATTGTCAATATGAGGATAAAAAAATATGAATGAGAGTTGAGACTTAATCTCAGGAAAACGTAAAATCTTAAGATCTTGGGTATGATTTTGCTTCAACAGTTTCCTTGTTACTATCATCTATCTGATTTTCAATTAAATACCATGGCAACTGTTTAATCAGTGATCAAAATTGGGTAATCGATTAGGTGGTGTTAATTTAAAAAGTAGAAAAGAAACTGACATAGATTGTAATTAGTTTGAATAAATCATCTCAAGTATTGTTCAGTTGATTTTCAAGTAAAAGTTTCACTTTTTCTCTCAATGGTCGTTGACTTGACTTACCTTGTTTGATCATTTGGATTATCGCTTTTCCTCTATCTCCCTCTCTATATCTCAATGAGATTAAAATTGCTTAATTGTTACTGTTGCACTGTTCCACATTATTGGCTTTCCACAAATGTTGTTTACAAGTTATAAGATACGTTAAAGATTCATGAAGTCCATAAAAAGCTGCTAGATGAATTGGATGCCAACCATCTTTATTGGATAAATCTGGATTAGCTCCATTATTAACTAATTGCTGGCACCATCTTACATCTCGTCCAAGTAATAAACAATGGTGAAGAGCTGTTTGACCATTAATGAAAACATTAAGATCAGGTTTGGTACTTAATAATAACAGTAGTTCATCATAGTCACCCTTTTTGATGACGGATAACAATTTTCTAGCATTATTTTGATCACAGTTAACTTTTTCACTTTTCACTTTCATATTGACGTATTGTAAGTACATAAAGTTAAACGATGTTGTTGGGACCGAACCGGCTTTAACACCAGGTCTTAACAAAAACAAGTCAAGTTTACAGCACAAAGTTTTAACTTCAAGTCCGACTTCTCGTTTGAAAAAACTGTTTTTCAAAAAGTAACATCGACTGACTTTGAGTGAGAAAGTGAGCTGCAGCGCCATCAAACGGACCAATTGGTAACCTTTGCCCAAAATTAATAAAAATCTCTTGACCATTTTGGTATTTTTAACTATAGTTTGGTATTTCCATTAAATTATCAATCAGGATATTTCAACCATCGATCATTGGAATTCAGATATCTTCCTTTTTCATCATTTTCCAATTCTGTAAGTCTCAATCTAACTTCTTAATCTACTCTTTTACCTCCAACCTTAAGGTTTGAGTTGAAAAAGCTAATCTTATGTCGACTAGAATCTTAACAAAAAGATTCAAGATGACTAAATGCTGTTATAACGAAAATATGTTTACCGTTTTAAATCATCACAAATAATCTTGAAAATCTATCTAATCAGCTATGCTAATGCATTTCTCAAAGTATACTTAACTATCCTTAAAATTTGAATGCAGATTTTGAACTCTTAGCCTTGGCGGTTAAAATCTTTTGGGTCTTTGTCTTACCTAAAAATGTTGCTAACCATTTCTAAATATTCAATCTTTTGTTTCTTGCTTGATTGATCATAGTTCACCGAAAGGTTGGCAATGGAAGACCCTTTTGTCATCGATAATAATTTCAACCTTGCTTCAAACTCAACTACATCAAACAGTTCATTTTAACAATAGGTGAGATCAATATTTTAGTCTTAACTTGAATTTTTTCAGACGCAAGTCTATCACTAAAAATAACTGAAATGGCCAAGATTTTTTAAATTCAAATAATTGCTTTGTTTTTGCTCTAACATCTTGATTAATATCTTGAAAAATTGTTGAACGAAACAAAGGATTTTACAAGACAAAATCAAAATTGGGTTTAGGTTTGATTGGAAATTATTATCAAAAAAAGTCTAGAATAGCATCAATTTGCTGCAATTTTTTCCCATCAACTCTTCAAATTTTGTTAAATTGCTGGTTAATTGATCAACTAGATTCCCATGGTTTGGTACTAATTTTGCCAATGATGCCAATCCATTTGCAAAAATATTGGGAAAATCAGTATAATTGCAATTTGTTTACCATTTTCAAGTTGAATAAGCAAAAACACTTTTCATACTTCATTCCAATGGGAATTTCTAGATTTATATTTGTTCAGCAATCAGTTAATCACAATGTTTGTACCATTTTCAGCATAAAAAGAGTCGTAAATAACGTCTACGCTTCTGTAGACTGAATTATAAATTGTTTAGACTGAAAACAAGTTAAATATTGAGATTTAGATGAATTTATCCGCCAGAAATGAAGCTTGGATCATTGAGTACTTTTCACCTCAATTGATTTATTTTGCTTATTTCCAATAACTTTACACCAAGCTTCATTAATAATGATTAAAAATCGTTTGTTTTATTTCAACAATCCCGGCCTTTAGTGATACCTTTGATTAATGTTTACTTTATTAACGTGAAACTAATATTGCTTTATTGGTATCAAATTCAGGTTAATTTGGAGATTTATTGGACTTTCATTTTCAATTAACCGTATTTTCCAATCAACATCCACCCAATCAATCCAATCAGACCAACATTGAAAGGGAAAGACTCTAACCTGGCTGTTTACACTGTTGAAGGATTCAAGTTTCAAGTTTAATGGTTAATGGAGGCACAGCTGATTCCAATTAGATACTTGATCTTTAATTGTTTAATCTCACAGTTGAAGCAAATGAATAATACTTGCCAATGTTTACTTTGGACTAATTAAATTGCTGTTTATCGTTCCTGTTGGCTTATTAACCAACAATCAATATGATGGCCTAAACGATGGAGTAAAAAATGAACTTAACCTTAACTCGCCGGGAAAAGGTAAAGAAAAGGTTACCCATGACCTTTACCTTCTCAATCTTTTCTTATAATAAAAAAAAGTTATATCTTTTCTCACAGGAAAAAAAAGAGAAAGAGAGAGACTTTTTTTCCTTTCTCATCATCCTTTTAAGCTATTCTTTACCATCATCTAACCTCAACAGGTCACTCTGTCTTCTTCCGTTTACCGATTTATTTTGAGCATTTTTGGTCATTGGAACAAAAAAAGGTTGGTCAACTGTGGACAAAAAATGGTCAAATCTGGAGAAGCGTTGAAAATGGTAGAGTCAAAGAGCGATGGAAACATGTAGTGAAAGAGTGGAGCTGATTAGAGGATTTGATATTTACAAGTGCATTGGATCAGTTGGTCATCAAGGGATCATTAAATTGTGCTGATGATCGCATTGAACAAGTGTTTGCAAGTCGAAACAAGTGACTGTTGAAATTTTTTCATCTTTTTAAATCAATCATATTTGACTCTATGGGATGAATAGTCATGAATCCCACGATTATATTTGTTAGATCACTTAAAATCATGTGAGAAGAGATGAAGATGATAGGGAAGGAGGAATAGGTGGAGGATGAGAGTAAGTGTAAGAGAAAGAGAAAAAGAAAGAGCCAAGAGAGCGACGGAAGATGAGGATAAAGATGAAGATGACGATAGAGAAAGCAAAGGAATGAGAGCGTGAGAAAAGCGCATAACCAGCAATTTAAAAACGAGAGTAGCGCTTTTATCAAATATTGGTCAAGTTATGTGTGCTGTTGGGTGTATCACATCATAAAGATTCACCTATGAACCTCACCTAAGTAGGTTTCACTTGTTCACTGTCAACTCACATTAACATACAATTTTGGCTAAACTCGACGACCCAAAGGACCATGAGAAGGATAGCAAACCATTAAACTCGAAGTTGAAAGGATCAACAGACACAATTGCCGTGCATCTTTACAACCCTGAGGACATCATATATGGACAGAGGTCAATGTTCATCTTGAATAACCCAGAGAAGAGTCTCACAGAATTTCATTTCATTTCATTTTCCTGTGTGATAGATTCCAAGTATTTCCATGCGAACTCATCTCTGTTTGATTCACTTAAGACTTTCTGTGGTCAAGGATAAATTAAAGACATTATTAGTGTGTTGTCATTTTAACTGAGATTCAATTGAAACTCCCTTCCCACCAAATTCATTATAATCATCATCATCATCATCATCATCATCATCGTCTTCTCTTCTCTTCTTGCTCTTCATCTCATTCCCGTGGCTATTTACGCTTCCCAGACTTTGATAATGTTCACATGAAGCATAATTTTTTCTTTCACACCAATCAAAATAATCATTTTTTCACTCTTATTAATAATCATAATCATAATAATCAATTCACACTTTAATGAGAAGTTCATTCCATAAGATCTTTAACGTTGGTAAATTTAATTGTATGGATTTGTCTTATTAAAGTTGCAATAAAAGTCACTTGTTTGAGCATTTTAATAAGGATTTGTCAATGATTATTTTGTATCAACCAAACTGATATTGTTCATTTTGTTAATTCGTGAATTTGATCTTTTTATAGTTACATATTAGATAAGCCATTTGAGCTTTGAATAAACAAGAGTCGTATTACAATTTTGCATCTACATTATTATTCACTCAAGATTAACATTTCAACTGAATGCAAATAAAATTGGGAAATATGCATTTTCATGAAAATAATTATTTTGATATTCAACAAATTCCTATCTGTCAAATGTGTGTTCATGTCAAATTGCGTTGACAGTGCAAATGCTAATTGAATAAGGAGAAAATACTTTTCATTTGTTTTAATTATGCATTAATTTTCACCAGATTATCCACTCAGATTCATGTTTTATATGAATTTTTTCTATTCATTTATTATTCTCACGAGAATCCGTTAATCTCTTTCCCTTTCTTCCTTTTCATCCTCATCATCATCCACATCATCATCGTCTTCATCTCTCCTTCTCTCTCCTCTCCTCTCACCCATCGGTCCGTGAAGTTATATCCGTGTTCACTATTATTACTGTTATTGTATTACTAACAAGTCTTTACATACTCTAATAAAAATATCAATAAATATACTCATAAAAAACAGGTAAAAATGTTAATCAACCAATACACAAAACATGATAATTTTCACTTGTCTTCATTTTTGTTCAGGTTTCTTCTTAACCTTAAATCCTTTTATAATCTCCTTAACTATTATGTATTAGTATAGCAAATAAGCTAAAACAATTGAAAATTATGATATAATACTAAATATCATCTAATCTTACCCCTATTAAATCGGTTGATGGATTGATTCTGCGAGTAGTCTTCTCAGTATATTAGCAATTAAAACAATCATGAGAATCTACATGATCATTACTAGACTTTGAATATTTAACAAAATTGTTTGTGGTTGTGACAAGATTGGCTCTCACACTCATCTATTTATCCAAGCGTAACCCAAACAATATTAAAGTATTAATAGAAGGATCGATGAGAGACTAATCAGGGTTAACAATCACATTAAGTACAATTACAGTTGAGAAATTAAACCTTCTTTGATTCTCATAAACGTCTAGCCAATTCTTGGAGATTAATTTGTGAATTATTTTCCACGTTTCTGTTTGATAATTTGCAATTATATAATTTTCATGAACGATAGTGAACCAACTAATTGTACTTCTGAGAATCAAGAGTGTAAAAAGTATAACTTTATAGCAATACAATTATACAATCAACAAGATTTTAGTTGCTTGTACAAAGTCAAAACTAAAATTGTCCCATAAGAACAGTGAATATGTTTTCTCATGAGATTTCTCTGAATTGCTTTTCAACTTATTTTCATGGGTTGATTACATTTGTGCAACAATGGTCCACCAATGTCATTACCATTGTTAAATCTATCACTAATTAAATAATAGAAACAAGTTCTCACAGAAGTCGCCAACAGTTGACTTATTTATATTCAATTATAAAATATAAATTTATAAATGTTTCTAATTAAATAATGTTATCCAAATACAGGCGGACTTGACTTTATGGTTGTTCCAGGAGCAGCTTTTGGACCTGATTGCTCTAGATTAGGACATGGTTCAGGATATTATGATCATTACTTTGCTCGATATAAGCTAAGCCTCCATATCTTTGGTATGTGTGTATGGGCAGGCGTTTGATGCAAAAATAACAAATAAAAGATGCAATTCCAATGGGTAATCAGATGAATCGACCATTTTTTCCCAGCAGCAAGTTGTCCTTTGAATTCAGTTTCTCATTGATTTCATTTCTTGCTCTGTCCAATGGCTCTTGATTTCACCAATGCCAAGTCTAATTTGACCCTCAGACTTCATTCAGATTTGAATCGCTTAAGTAATCCACCTTCAATCTTGATTCTGCTGATAAAGATACAAAATTAATTTAAAAGTTAATGCATAACAGTTAGACATTTGATGAGGTTTTGCATTTTGAAGTGAAACAGTGAAATGAAAGTTGTGAGAAGAGGTTTCAGTTTCCTGCCAAAAGAGATGCAGCAAAGTTTCGATATTGTGGCAATAAGTTTTTACAAATACTGGTTACAAGTTATTTAATTAATCTGATTCTCAGAAAAGCTACAAGTTCTATGGGAAAAAAATTCACTTCAAGATGCAGCAAAAAAACCTTGTGAATTTGATGGCAAGCAAAGGAGGTGTAGTAAGAGATGAAGGCAAAAAAGAAAGAATAAGATGATGATGAGAAATAAGAAGACGAATATGAAGAGGAAAAATAGAGAAAAGAAAGCAGAGGGCGAAGAAAAGAGAAGGAGAAGAAGAAGAAGAAGAAGAAGAAGAAGAAGAAGAAGAAGAAGAAGAAGAAGAAGAAGATGGTGATGAGAATAGACGAGGGTGAGAAGGCATAAGAAGGTTGAGAGGGAGGCGCGGCACACTCACATAGTTTTATTGAATGGGATAGGCGAACGGCCAAGGCGGTTGGTTCAGCGGTATACTATTGCTGCACGTTGCGTTCCGTTGATATCTATGAGAAGATGGAAAAGAAAGAAAAGAAAGTCAGGTTGAAGGGAAACATTTTCACTGACAATAATGCTAAATATAAAGATTGCCTTTGACTTACCTCGGCCTTTCAGAAGAGTAGGAGAAAGAGTAATAGTATTTTGTTTGGTGTTGCTGCTGCTGTTGGCCAAATTTCCTGTGAGACATGGAACTCGATTACCATCTCACAATCAAAAGTAACTTTACTTGGGAGTAATTTGCATCCGATTCTCATGTACATTTTCACTTACCCTTGTTATTAGAATCACACACAATTTAAATTCACTCAACACTTCAATTTACACGTTTATAGTATCAGGCCTGAGCATTATTTTTCTGCCTTTTCCTTGTTTCACTCACTGTTTGTTTGTTTTCCAATATTTGGATAAATTTCACTTCAACTTGGACCACTTTTGTTCATTTAATTCACATAATAATTATCATTGTCATCAACAATTTAAACAAATTTAGGGCTAAGATGCATAAATGAAAACCATTGCACCAACAGACAAGTCTGTTTAACTGCTGATGCAAAGCCTATTGTTTAGCTTGAAAGACAAATAATGTTGCCATCTTTGGTAAAATTAGTGTCATCAATGTGATATATGTTTAACTTAATATTGCAATGAGAAATTCAACAATTAAAAATTATAAACAAAGCACTAACTAAATAAACGGATAATAAATTATCTTTGTTTAAACTCCTTTATCGAACCCTTTAAGGCGCAAAAATGGGTCAATATTGAGTGACCACTGATCCAAAAGTATGAAGCAGTTTAAATCATCAATGAGCTGGTTTGCTTAAATAGCAATTTTTATAATCGAGACTTTTTGGCTAGCCTGTTTAGTTGCTGAAACAAGAACTTTCTTGATCCTTGGTTCATTCAACAAGGCTATTTATTATGCCTGTCCCAGTGACCTGTTGCCTCCTAACTACTTCACATGTTCCTTCTGACTTCAACTGACCCTTATGGTCAAGCAATTCTATGCTCAAGTAATTTTCCAGCCCTTCCCAGACTATTCTAATTAGTTGATTCTGCGATTTATTTACTGCAATTTACAACATTGTATTGCATTGCTTAGTGTTTTTTGGTTCAATATTTTCGTTTACTTAACCAAAATTTTTTTATTATTATGTAACAATCATTCAATTTTGTTTTATCGTGATTTATAACATTTGAAGTCTATTAATTGTAACTAATTAAATTGTGTTGTTGGTTAAAGTGATTAATTAAAATTAATTATAATGATTAGTTGATTAAATGCTTAATTAACATTAAACAACCATCAATGCAAATATCTTTCACATTATTGACATGATCGATCGCAATGAGTTTGGTCTATCACGAAGAAAATAGATGTAAGTTGGTGTTAGAACTTTGATCTGAGGTTTTGGTGGATCCAGTTTGCCTTTTAATAGCATAATAATGTACTCTAAAAAGTCAATGAACGATATTCCCAACCAAATACCAAAGCAAGAAGCGACAAAACAAAAGTACTCAATCTTATCCATTTTTGGTACATAAATATAAGTAAATTCAACCTCGGATGGTCGCCGAACCACAATTCGAGTTAAATTGGAGAGATCAGTCTGTTTTTGCACCGAAACCAAAGTTGTTGTATACCAAAGGTTTAAACATTGATTTGGACAAATGTCTTTCTGGGCACATTCGTCCTTCTTTTCCCTGCCATAATCACACTGATCATCAGGGGAAATAAAGTAAAAGTTTCCCCAAGTATCGGCTGGAACTGATGCAGGCCAAACCCCACATCGTTCCCTTGCATTGTCTTTGAGACACTTGAAGATACAACCCGTTCTCCCGTAAAGCTCATTGTCATAAGTTTCACAGCCAGTTCGGTATGGAGGCGGTAAAAGCTTGGTTATGAGCTTAGACGAAGAAAGGACCAACGCTGCAGTTGAGTTTGTATGAAAGGTGAAGGTATCAGCATCGCTCACCAAGAGTACCTCAATGGGATTGTGGACAAAAATCGAGACGGAATTGTTTTGATCCGAAATTAAATCAACGGTGAAAAAGTCTTTAGCATTGGCGTAGTGAACAACAAATGGTTCGGTTGTTGCATTGCGAAAAAAATAGGTGAAACATTTGCGTAAGTTGATTCCTTCGGTAAAGTGAATTGTTACCAAAACGGGAGAATAATTTTCACACTCGAAACCCTTTTCAGGATCAAGTTTGGGCAATTCGTAAGTGTTGTTTGGAACCGTACAGTTTATCTTCACTTTGGATGTTGGCAGTTGATACAAAATGTGAAATGGTATTGAAGCTAAACTGGAAGGGATCGACTCTGGTGGGGAGTAAAATTTTGACAACACTTTTTTATCGTAAAGTATATGAAGACAGACACTTATTGCTGGCATTGAAAGTCTTGATGGAACAGTAATGTTGATATCGACTCGAGTTGTGTATTCAAAATAAATCTTAGAAACGGACACAATTTGCCAGATTACACCTGAGCTGCACAAGATCCAACTCGACACTCGAAGGATGGTTAATGGACGCAACCAACTGGGCACAATTAAACCAGGTGAACCAGGAGTTATATTAATATTTTCAGGTCTTTTATTTGCTCCCATTATTCAATAACACAACATTGCTTCTGTTCAAAAGATCAACAATTTAATCAACAATTTTGTTTCATTTCGGGTTACATTTAAACAACGATTCAACACTTAGGTTGGTCAACGAAGTGTTTAGACTAATTGTTGCACCAGAAATACATTCAATTGTAGAGATTGATTTTTTATGGGAAAAACATGTAAAAGCAAAAGGAAGATTCGCTTTCATTGCAAACACTTTGATATTTTTAAATATTATTTTTCTCATTTTTATTACATTTGTTATTCATTATTGCGAACCCAACTGCGAACCTTTTGATTGATTTTTCAATTCATTGTGATGAACCTGCAAGTGAATAGCATTCAATCGATACACTGATTTAAAGAAACAAAACATCTTTTAATATTTTATCCAAGATGTTCCACTTATTCAGCGATTGCAGTAAATTGTAGTTTTACTCAGAAATGAAAAATTCAAATTCTGATCATAATTTTACTAATTATATTTAGGCTTCTGATTGGTGAAATTTTCAATGGAACTCTTTGAATTTTCTAAGATTTGGGAATTGTGTGAATGATATTTCAAGAAATTGGTTTGTTTACAGTTTAAGTTTATAATGAATTTTATTGATCAAGAATTATTTCAAGGGTTGAATGTTTACAATAGACAGTTGTTTAGGATCAATACATAATTTGTTTGCTTGATGTTTGTGTTATTTTACAATGGACATTAAATTTTGAGCGCTTTTACAGGTGAAAAAATGATACAACGTTAATTTTAATTGCATACATCTTATGTGAAAATATTCATTATTTAACCATTTTCAGAGAGTCATAAATAAGCTGGAAAAATATTTTCCCTGATAATTTTTCCCATTCAACTAATTGGTAAACAAAATAGTCATAATTATTCCCATTTTAACGTTAATGTTCATCTTGAATAACCCAGAGAAGAGTCTCACAGAATTTCATTTCATTTCATTTTCCTGTGTGATAGATTCCAAGTATTTCCATGCGAACTCATCTCTGTTTGATTCACTTAAGACTTTCTGTGGTCAAGGATAAATTAAAGACATTATTAGTGTGTTGTCATTTTAACTGAGATTCAATTGAAACTCCCTTCCCACCAAATTCATTATAATCATCATCGTCTTCTTGCTTCTTTCTGGTTGGACCTGTTACCTGGATTTAAGTGGTTTTTTTGTTAAAAAAACATATTTAATTGAATTCCTAAATAAAGGCCTTGATCTAACAGGATGTCTTGGACACCTGTAATCATATTCAGGACTTGATTAAAAGGACTTGTATGAATTTCGATGATTTTTGTTCGTCTATGCTGGCAGTTTCAATGTACTTGTCGACAATATTTGTTTTCTTGGAGTCACTACTCCTTTTTTTAAAAAAAAATTAGACATCAACCTTGTACACTAAAATTTAACTCATTTAATTTCTCTCGGTTTTGCCCATTAACCATAAAAGCTGGCTTCACGGGCTTCACCTAGCTAATTTAATAAAGCTCTTATTCAGCTTATTTATTTCCTCAAATAGATAAATTGATCAAAAACTTTGCATTCTTATTAAATCATAAGATCTCGTCTGACTTCCTTTCTTTCTACATCCTATGACGTAAATACAATTCACACCACATGCGCCTTCACAATAAGAAACTTATCTTCATTCATCTCAATCTTACTTCAATTAGTAACCCTAAACCATCTATATTAATTTTCTTTATAAAAATGGATTCGTTTGATCATTCTTTTATTGAAAAATGTTTAAATTTTCTTGAGTCTACAACAAATATAACTCAAGATGGTAAACTACGTATTAATCTGCTTACTTTGTGCAAGAAGGAAGAAATGGTTCAATACCAAAAATTCGTACAAGAACTTCAAAAACCCACTTCCACCATTAAAATAAGTGATTCAACCAGAAACCATATCCTGTCAATGGCCAAAAAACTAAGATTGGAATCAGTGATCACAGACGAAAGTCAATTACAAGCTCAAAATAGTAATAAACGTAAAGTTACAACTTCACAAACATTTATACCCTCAGTTGGAAATGTGAACCAAGCTGAACCTCAAACGCAACCAGTGGTTAAAAGACCTAGAAGAAACAATAAGAATTCAAACAAAGGTTCGAATGAACCCCAAGTTTGTTCTTTAACTTCCCTACCATCATCGCTTGTACAAGAAAATGAATCATCGAATAGTCAACAATTATTCTCGGACCATTCTTCATCAACTTCTCAACCGGAAAAAAATCAAACAGACCAACCCACCTACTATGAACTACCACAAACTTTACCAACAAACCCCAACCAACTGTTTCAGATCGATACTCAGGGTAGCTTCCTACAAACAACAAATCAGAATATCTCTTTTCAATTGATTCAAACACCTCATGGTTCGCTTTATTCAAATGAAGTATTACCATCTGATAAAGATGAAACAGATACAGCCCTACAACATCTTTTTTCAGTAATTCAGGACGATAATGAAAATCATACCTCTCAAGAAACTGAAACCTCGTCTGGTTTTTCTGAAATCCCAGTTGAACCTTCTGATAATAATACGGTGGACAATGCAGAGCCTGAAAGACCTGATCGTCAATTTATTCTGTTGTACTCACCAAACAGAAAACCCCAATATACTGGTCCTAAACCTAGTCACGCAAAATTTTCTAATAATGAGATGGCGTTGGTTTCACGAACTCAAACCTCATCCTCTGCAACAAATAAACAATACTCCTCAAATCGCTCTCTTTACAATATTGAAAAATCAGTCAATATTAAGAAATTTGCTGAAGCAAGGCGAAGCAATCATATACATTTATGGACACCTAGAACTAATGTTGGTTTTGCTGTTCATATAACAGGTGAAGCCTACTCGAGTGGTATAATAAACGCCATAGTTCAACGATCAAAATTTGATTATGCCCCATTCAAACACATCAGTGAACAAGAGAAACATGCTTTAGTTGTACTTAACTCAGAAGACAAACAAGCACATCTTATCGAAGAATGTACCTCATTGAATTTGATAGCCACATGTGCAACTTACAGATTCCCAATTATAAAACTTTGGCTTTATAACAAAAATGTTGGAGGTGATTTTCAAAATGCAGTTGCTGAAATGAAGCGCTTGAATTTCAAGAAATTTTTAAATGCAACATTTACACTTTGGAAAGAATATACCCCTTTTAACTCAGCTTTTACACTGGTCTACATTCAAGTCGCACCTGTTATACGTTCCTACCTTTCGGAAGAAATGAATGGATATGTATGGTATAATAACAGACAAAATGAAGTCAGTGATCATTTCAATTTTCGAAGATGCTATATTTGCGGATCTGTAAGACATAGACGTTCTCAATGTTCAAACAAACAACCGACCTGTATGAAATGCTCTGGTCCCCACAATTTATCAAGGTGCAAAACGAATTTGTTGAAGTGTCCGACTTGCAAATTAAATCATGTAGCTTTCTCAATTCAGTGTGAGCCGGTACGTGAGGCAATAGCAAGAGAAATGGACTCAATTGACTATACGTATAATGATATATTGGCAGGCAGAGCATTCTAAATTTTGTAAAACTTTCATTGGTAATACTATGATTAACCCTAAAAGTGGGCTTCACCATCTTATTTTTTCCCACGGGCATTTATAAGAACACCCTCTCACCAGATTCCACTCATTCTTTCATTTGTTAAATTTAAGTTGATCAAGATGGATGATCTCTATCAACAACTTAATAACTTTAAAGAAGTACCCAAACACCAACTTGAAGCAACCCTTACCTTATTGAATACTATTAAAAATAAAACAGCCATCGAAATTATCTCAACTAGAGGTATCACCTCAACTGAACTTCGTAAACTATTGCTAATCACCAGCATTTATCTACAACAAGATGAACAATTTCTAACTACCTTAAGTAATCTTATTGAAGCGTCTAAGTATCTGAATGCTGCCACAAAAACCGCTTTGGAATTAAAAAATGAAACGGATAAGGACCTGCCAGAAATACAAATTGTCTTGGATGTTTACTCGAATGATTGGACTCCACCACCACAAATTAAAAGATACATAATCCACAGTACGAATATACCAAACAAAAAACGTCAACAATTCATTCTCAAATGTGGTCTTGTAGACACAACCATTAACAACATTTTCTCGATCAAAGAAAACTTCATTACCACTCATATTGTCGGATGGTACAACCTTATTCAAAAAGAGACATATGAATCGTCTAAAATCTTGAAATTTCAATCTTTGAGGAATACTGAAGATGGCCCTGAAGTTTGGCGTTTCAAAGAAATTACCAAACTAGAAGGAAAATTTTTTATATTCATTAAAGACGAATCAAACTACAAGAAATGGAAAAATGAAAAGTTTTTATATAAACTGAATAATCAAAATATTGTATTTACTTCTCAAGCAAAATGTAAGTTATGCTCAACTTGTATGTACGCGTATACCACATATCATACAAAGGCTGACTGTGACAAGTACCTCAACAAATAAACACACATTAACTTAATATTCAACGGATAACTTTATTTAAACATATTTAATTCTGATTACACCTAAATAGCGGCTTCACCAAACAAAATGTTAACAAAGTTATCTTTTAAAGCTCCTTGCTCAGTACAATTCTGGAGTTTGTGGGACAATTACCCATTCATAATTGAAATCAATGTTCATGGCCAATTCAGCAACTCGCATTTGTAATGATGGACATTTTCGTGAATATGTTATATGATCCATATTGATGCTCTGTGGACATGTTGCACATTTTCTTAATCCAGGAAGGTTAGCGAATGGACATTCCTCATCATCATGAAAACCCATACATTCCAAACACTTGAAAACAGAGTCGCATTTATCGGATTTATGCTTCAAGGAATGACAAATCTCACAATTTACCAATCCAAGTTGATCATAAAAAACAGAAGCCTTGTCGAAATAACGGACGATTCCCTCTTGATTAAGCAAACGCTCTCGATTGACATTGCTAATGGTCAAAGTTACTCTCTTGGTATGGTTGTGAGATGGATCCACACTTATAACTTGAGTGGACGGTTCATCCACAAGCTCATTAGAATAGATTAGCAGATTGCGAAGATCATCCAAATCCTCGTAAGCATCACCATCCAATTCCAAAAAAGTATAAATCCGAGCACCACGATAAACAGGTTCAAAAATGGTCCAATCTGGATAGATTTTTCGGACTTTACCCATAACAAATTCCTTTTGATCCTGCTTATACAAACCGATAACGGTACAATCTCTATCATGTCTGACATACTGAATAGTCTGCCGAACATTACTTATTGACAAATAAACTGGCCGAAGTAAACCTGTCATATCGAGAAGGGAATCATGCGTTCCATCGGAACGATTATAAATCTTGAATTCAATACGTTTACCAAAACCTCGAAGGCAAATCCACTCGTTACGTGCAGCTTGAAGCTCACGTTGAATACTATTAAAAGACATAATTAAAATAGGACAAATTTTCAACTAATTTAATAAAAACTTTCAAGAGAAAAATAAGCTTTAACCACAAGTAAACTCTAAGAAAGCCTTTGTTTTTTTGATCCACGCATGAATCTTTTCTTAATTTCAACGGTTTTTAGCTAACCGCTTTGTTAGCAATAAGTTCATAATAAATGACGCCTGAATAACTTGTTACTGTTAAAAGAGACATTCCGCAGAAGCTTATCCATTAACTATAATTGTTAGCTTCACGGATAAGCTTATTGAAATGTAATATGATCCTCTATCAAATTACTTTTCTTAACAACTATTGTTTAACATAAACATGAAAATAACTTTAACTTATCAGATCAAAGGTTTGAAAACAAAGTTTTACTTCTTTATTTTTGAAATCTTTTAAACATGTTAATACATAGGATTTTTTCGTATTACATCAGGATTGATTTTAGGCACATATTTCATATACTTCATTGGAAGATACATATGCAAAGAACAAGGAGTAGGTTTTCTGAAAATACGATCATCTACTCGATAGACAATACCATTATTAAGTTCTACATAATCATATGTAGTTCTGAAATGGAGAAAGGTATGAGCACCCATATCAATGTCACCTTCAACATAAGGGTGATAAAAGACCCCATAATCTTTTCCAGCTTTACTCTTGTAACAAGTGATAACAACTGAACTTGCCAAATGGAAAAACTTAGACTCTTTTCCCTCATGAATACAAGTTATAAATTCAGGAATACTTTTATATCTTTCACTCTCCTCGTTTTTGATACCAAAACATAGAACCTCTGGCAAGTTTTGAATACTAGCGCTAAAAATCTGTCGTGTAAGTCCTAGACATTTCAATCCATTCTTACTATGAGCATATCTTAAGGATTGCTCCTGAGCTAAAGTTTGAGGATTACGAAGCAAAGACTCGAAATCTATTGTTGGGGGACACTCAATCAAAGGAAACTGAGATTCACCAGAATAAGGTCCACCGGTGCATTCACTACAAGTGAATCGATATTTCATCTCCATGAAAAACTTCGGAACAAAAGTTCCATTCTCACTGGAAATTTTACGCACGATATGACAATAAGCTGACCTCTCATCTCCTCCAGGAATGGCATATCTACGACTGCAATATGTTGAAAGAACTGAACACAAACCCTTGATAAGGGATCGATCAAGTTTTAAATCATCTGTGGGTAGCTGGTAATGAGAAGGGACATCTGATATTTCCTCATACTCTTTATCTTTGAGTCTAAATTTCAAAAAGTAATCAACATTCAGTAACTGTAAGAAACCTTTTTCAGATACTTTATGGAAATCCTTGTATAACTTGAAAAGAGTGGAAGTCCAGTAATATGGATCCTCAGGATCTCGTCGCAATTTGATATTTTCTTGATGCAACCCAAGATGACAAAATCTCTTAAAATCAAACATCGAATTGAATAAACAACTGATGAAAGGTGGACAAAACATTAGCGGTACCAGAGCTGAAATTAGATAACATTGACCACGTAAATTTGGATATCCGATCAGATTCTTTGGCTGCAAAAGTAAAGGAAAGCTTAATACATTTTTACATAATACATGATGGAATATATTTTACTCACCATGATAAAGATACCCTTAAATTTCTTGATCTTTTGTATTAATCGATAACAACTAGTGTCGCTAGCAATTTCAAGGCTGGATCCTGCACCATAGCAGCCGTCATTAACACCATCAATAGTCATACTGGTACGAATAATGAAATATGGTTTATAATCGACATGAAATTGTTGATATTCCCTTTTTAGACTGTCCAGCCAGTTAGAATCGTATGACAAGTACATCAAACTGAAAGCAAAAGTATAACCACCAGTATCCTCAATTACCTCATATTCCGGATACTTGATCTTCTTAGAAACCAAAGTATTATTCAAAACAAGTGCTGGAAAACCAGGAACTTTTTCAACCTGTAAAAACAAGAAAATTCAACATAAGTTAAAGCCACAATTAAAAACAACAGACTTACACTTGGTGGTTTAATGGTGGCCATATCTCCAAACAAATTAAAAGTTATCGACTTATTATAAACAATTGAAATAAACGGTTAAAATATATATAAGTATATGAACTTTATAAAACATGAAACACGACTAACTGAACAGCTAGACGCATGATCCTAAAACCACATGATTACGTCTAAAAGTGATTTCACCATGTGGTTCGAACCTTCAAACTGTTAAACTGTTAAACTGTTAACTTCAAAATGTTATTTTATACAATTAATGTGGCTAAAAAACAAGAATTAACAGAAAGAGCTTTTAACCTTGTGCAAAACAGAGTTGGTATGTGCATCGCGATTTGTGAAACCAATGAACACATGTCCATCCGGAACAAAAACTTTTCCTCCTCAATTAAAAAGGACCTGGTAGCGTTAACTTTTAGTGATGATATTATTTTTCAAAGGATTACTGTGAAAGCCGGTAACATGATTGCAGCTAAAGTTTACAATATGCTTATTATTTGTATTTATATGAAACATTTTTGCCCTACGGATAGACAAGTAAGAGCGAGACAATTTATGGAGATGAATCGCCTACTCACCTCGTATAATTCATTACAAATCGTTATGATGGGTGATATGAATGCTACTCATTCAAGCTGGTCAAATCCGAGACTTTCCTTAAGGAAGCTTGAACTAACTGATAAAAGTGGCATACTGTTATACAACATAATCAAAAAATACAAGCTCAAGGTCTTAAACGATAAGAAAATTCCTACCCTGGAAAAAACAGGAATTACCCTGGATCTTATCATAACCTCACAACGAACTAAATGTAAATGGACAAGGATAATCAAATTTGCAGGCTCGGATCATCATGCGGTGTTTACATGCATTAAAGAGGAAATCATACACAATAAAAGCCTTAAAAGAATTCTGAAAATCAATAATTGGTGTCTAAAAGTAAATTGGTCACTTCAACCAATCAAAGAAACATGGTCAAAACATGATCCAATAATTGAATTGGTACATCGTATCAAACACTTTCCAGAAGAGCATGGACAATGGATGAATGGCCACACACGCAAAAGGAAAAAGCAACGAAGACACAGAAATCGAAATGAGAGTTTGTATGACTTACTAAAAGTAACAAGAGACTCAAAAAAGCTTTGGTATCTTATAAATAAATATCTAAGGCTCACAAAATCTTCTATCCAATGGAATAACCCGGTAACTTTGGCCTCAAAACAAAAATGGTTGGAAAACTTCTCATCAAATAAACCAACATACAATGACAGACCGAGTAATGTACCAGGATCATTATCGCGTTTAGAAAAACAAGAAATAAGAAGTTTTACGAAATGGGGTTCGAGTTTAGATGCAGATGCTTTCACTAAATTAACATGGACAAAGTTTTTTGAGAAAAACAAAGAAACAGTAATACAAGCCATTGATACTGTATTTCATTTTTCTCACATTCCCCAAATACTTACAACTCTTGGATGTGGTTTCGTTTTAAAGGCAGATGGTGAAACTCTTAGAATGGTAAAAACGCCCTGTTATTTGATGAAACTCATCGACTACACACTTAAAAACAGATTACTGGAAAAAATTGATTCATTAGTAGATTCAAGATATCAATTCGCTTATCTTCCAGGAACAGACAGAACAGATTTTTTATATGACTTCTTCAAATCAGTTCAATGGGATAAACGCTTCATTATCATGAAATTAGATATCACGAAAGCATTTGACACTGTGGATATAACAAATGCTATGATTAAACTTTCTCTCAATTTAGATTGCTCAACATTTCATTTACTGTCCTCAATGCTACGGGAAAGATGGCTCATTTACAATAATGAGAAGACAAACTTGTACATGAAAGAAACCCTTGGTGTACCTCAAGGAACTGCAGTTGGCCCTTTGCTGTTTATTATTGCATTAGACGAAGCTCTTAGAAATTTAAACAATGAAGGTATCAACATCAAAGCATACGCAGATGATATGTTAGTCGTCACAACGAAATCACGAATTACTTCTGATATGATAACAATCAAACAGGAACTGGCAAAATTGAACCTAATCATGAATGAATCAAAGACGGAACAATATAGTAAAGCAATGGTACGACAGGGTAAACTGACTTTTCTTGGAGAAATTGTGCTCAATGGTCCATACAAAAAACCTCAAATTTTGCACAAAATACTTTCAACGGAACAAATAATGGAGAAGATAACTTTTAGTTATGACCTGAAATACTTGCCTCGCTTTGTTAAACAATTACTGATATCTACTATAATAATGCCGAGCCTTCCACTTAGTTTCACATCAATACTATTTTTTGCTAAAAACATGGAGGATTTGATCAAACGCTACGCATATTGTTACCTTCGAAATTTTCAAGTTATGAAAAAAGCTGCTTTTGACATAATAATATCTCCAATGACACTAGCCCTAGAAGGATATGCTGACACAGCCACACAAACTCTGAAGAAACTTATTTTCTGTGAAGCATACAGAAATAGTAATGCCTTTGGTTTTCTTTTTCCGAAAATAACATATCAAATTTACTCGGAATTTACTCAGAGAAAATCCTATACTATCGAGAAAAGATATTGGAAAATTCAAACAAGGAGTAACAATCTCTTCCAGATAACACTATTTGATGATGATGCCGTAATCCTAAGGGAAACGTTTATTGTTAAGGAAGCATTATCCAAATATGCTCTTCAAGTTAATGCTCTAGTGAAAATCATGGAAAAACCAACTAAAAATTGGATGTTCACTCCTGAAATGGATAAATGTATTGGAGGAAAAGGTGATTTTATGAAATCAGTCGTAATGGTAACTTTGTACGCTCAGGAATGGTTATGGCATCCATTTGACGATAAAGATCAAGAATGGGTAATGCAAAGCTACACACCAACTGATCAAAATGTACGAAATTTGCTTTGGTTAAACAAAAAAGTTCAACAACAAATAGATTTACTGAAGATGAAAGCCTGGTCTCAACAAGAAAGCATCTGGGTAACATTGTATCCGAAAGGTTCTGTTAGAAATGAGAGTAGATTTATAACGCTTAAAAATGCAATACCAAATTATAGACTACAAAAAGCTTTTTGCGACCACATGAAGCGTACAACTTTAAAGCATATACTCATGGAATGCGACAAGAAAGAATGGCCACAAGATGAATTGAGTAAAAGACAAACATGGGATGTGAACGACATGACAAAGAATGAATTTAATGCTCTAATAAAACGTATAGCCCACCTTAGAGAGATGTATTTTAAGGACAGCACACATACGGCCTTTTTCAACATACAACCAACACTTGCCGACACAACCACGGCAAGCTAGGGGGTGGTTAACATAAAGCCACTCAGCCTTCAACGGTTATGATTCGGTTAGACCGTCCTTTTGTTATTCTCTTCTCTTCTCTTCTTGCTCTTCATCTCATTCCCGTGGCTATTTACGCTTCCCAGACTTTGATAATGTTCACATGAAGCATAATTTTTTCTTTCACACCAATCAAAATAATCATTTTTTCACTCTTATTAATAATCATAATCATAATAATCAATTCACACTTTAATGAGAAGTTCATTCCATAAGATCTTTAACGATGGTAAATTTAATTGTATGGATTTGTCTTATTAAAGTTGCAATAAAAGTCACTTGTTTGAGCATTTTAATAAGGATTTGTCAATGGTTATTTTGTATCAAACAAACTGATATTGTTCATTTTGTTAATTCGTGAATTTGATCTTTTTATAGTTCAATATTAGATTAGCCATTTGAGCCTTGAATAAACAAGAGTCGTATTACAATTTTGCTATTACATTATTATTCACTCGCGATTAACATTTGAACTGAATGCAAATAAAATTGGGAAATATGCATTTCCATGAAAATAATTATTTGGATATTGAACGAATTCCTGTGCATCATAGCGAATCGCGTCAATCGAACTGATATTGTCCTTCTTGATCTTTTATGTTTTAATTCGTAAACTTTATCTTTTTATAGTTCAATATTAGACTAGCCATTTGAGCTTTGTTACCAAATGAATAAACAGGAGTCATATTACACCATTGTTGGGTAAATTTGTCAGCCTTTTGATCACAATCCTCGTTTCGGTAGCTTAATTTAAGCTTAGGTTCAATTGACCGTAATATATGGAGACCTGTTCGCACTGAAGATTGGCAATTAAATTGAAGAAACATTTCAAGTAAATCGTAGTCACAAAGTATCTCATTGGTTCTGGTTCTTAAATTTGGTAAAACTGATGGAGCCAAAACTGTTTCTAAAGCTTTTTCAAGATCCTCCATGTAAAAGGCAGCATGTCGATAATCAAACCAATTGAAGAACCCACTGTCTTTAGTGATCTTCCATGAGTATTCTGATGATGAACCAGAGGAACTAGGGCGAAGATTATATTCTTGAAATGGAATTGGAAAGAAAATTTGATGACCTTTAATGGTGTTCAATTGAATTCGCGCCAAATAATCAGAATTGATCAGAGTATTACTCGTACTCAGGACAATAATTGAATCCATGAGTATCTGTGTGAATCTTTCTTTGAGAAGCATCAATAAACCTAAATCAGTTGAGGTTGAATAACTCTCATTGGGTTCTCTTGGAATGGTTGATAAAAGCAATTTACATTCAAGACTAGAGAGTTTGCTTTGTAAAGAGATTACTCGTCCATATCCAGAAGGAGGTGATGAATTTTGGGTGATTAGAGCTATGATTAAGGCCAAATTTCGGGACTGCCATTGTTTTTCGTTACACAGGTTAACATATTGATTCATTAGAGAGATTATATCAGAAACTTCTCCATCTGAACGAACAGGAACAACCAAAGTAATTCTGAAAGGCAATAATAGAAGAAAGCAATTATTAATAAGGACTTAATCATAATTTCATTGCAAAATAATTTATCATAATTGTTTGTCCGAAATATATTGAAGGAAAATTGGATGATATTCCTTGAATAATTTTCAATTAAGTGAGGATAAGTCATCTAAATTCATAATGGCAAATATTGATTGAACAAATAAAGAACTATCTCTGCCTAACAAACTTGAACCAGCTAACGGCAGTCAAAATATTTATTGATCTTTCGTATTATTCTCACGAGAATCCGTTAATCTCTTTCCCTTTCTTCCTTTTCATCCTCATCATCATCCTCATCATCATCCACATCATCATCGTCTTCATCTCTCCTTCTCTCTCCTCTCCTCTCACCCATCGGTCCGTGAAGTTATATCCGTGTTCACTATTATTACTGTTATTGTATTACTAACAAGTCTTTACATACTATAATAAAAATATCAATAAATATACTCATAAAAAACAGGTAAAAATGTTAATCAACCAATACACAAAACATGATAATTTTCACTTGTCTTCATTTTTGTTCAGGTTTCTTCTTAACCTTAAATCCTTTTATAATCTCCTTAACTATTATGTATTAGTATAGCAAATAAGTTAAAACAATTGAAAATTATGATATACAATAATAATACTAAATATCATCTAATCTTACCCTTGATAAATCGGTTGATAGATTGATTCTTCGAGTAAAATTCAAGTCTTCTAAGTATATTAGCAATTAAAACAATCATGAGAATCTACATGATCATTACTAGACTTTGAATATTTAACAAAATTGTTTGTGGTTGTGACAAGATTGGCTCTCACACTCATCTATTTATCCAAGCGTAACCCAAACAATATTAAAGTATTAATAGAAGGATCGATGAGAGATTAATCAGGGTTAACAATCACATTAAGTACAATTACAGTTGAGAAATTAAACCTTCTTTGATTCGCTTAAATTAAAATAAATTGTTGGTAAGTACCTGTTCTGCTCTGTTGCAAACGGTATTTGGTCAATTATTGTCATGGGTACCAAAGGTTTTACTGCTTCGATCCTGATTGGGAAATTGGTCAAGCGTCCTTGATTTGAGAGTATATTTAAATTCATAATATAATCCATCCCTCGATTCGCATCAAATCTTCTATAAACACTGGTAAATTGTATTGAACCAACAGATTTAATATCTGGATATTGAGTAATTAACCAGCGTCCAGTGAGATATTCAATTGTTTCACGATCAATTTTCTCAGCTTCATTTTCTTCTCTCAGGACTTCAAAGTCATCAGGCATGTAAACTAATCCATTTTCAATGTAGGTCCATCGGACAACATCAAATCGATCGACTGGACGATGTGAACTTATTATTCCTAAAGGCCAAGTTGATGTCCATTGGTGATGTGTCTTATGCTTATGGTTGTCAACATAGGTAGTGATTTTACTCTCCAGTTTACTTAACTGTCTCAAGTAATTGTTGAGTGATGATTGAAGATAAAAATGATGAACATTGGCGTAAACTTTGGTGGTAAATAAAGGATATGTTATTAAACTGGAGCTGAATAGGTTTGGGTCGAGCAAAAGTTTGTCACTGTGATCAGGTGACAATCTATATGATTTTATTAACGAATCATTGCAAGCTAATCTAAGACAATCTAGTTGACCTCGACACGAGACAATCAGTGAAGTACTCACTAATAACCCAGATAAAAAGTGATGGAATAAATTTGATTTTTCCGTAAATGCAGATGAACAACTGGAGAACTGATTAGCATCTAATAAATCAACACCAATATCGCCTCCCAGAGCGAAGATGTGATCACTTATTGAGAGATTATCAACAATCGAGCGAAGTGCGTCTCCTTTCACATAACTATTATCACTAATGAAAAAGATGAAGTTATGGCCTCGCAAGTAACTCTTGACTTTCCCAGAGTCATAAGATTTATCAAGATAATTCAAGATGCGAGATAGCACAGGCTCCGGAGTTTGAGAAGGATAAAGATTAATTAAGGAGGGTGATGGAGAGACTAATGGAAATGATGATTCAGGCGATGATAGTGGTAATTGTGCTGGGGCAGGCGAGGAGGATGAAGAAGATGGAGTTGATACAGAGGCAGAAGGTGATTGTGAAGATGATGACGACACAGATGAGTCAGAATAGATAGATTCTTTGAAAAATAAGATTCGATCAGCGTATGAACTGAGGGTTTCATTCAGCAGTTGGCCCAAATTAAAATAAGTTTGGTCACTGGTTAGCACTACAATCAACAATTGATCGTTAACATCCAATTCATCTAAAACAAAACGTGGTCTTTTTGAGTTGTAGGCTTTCAGTCGCTCACTGGGTTTAACTGATCCATTGGTTAACGGCAATTTTACAATTGGATTGAAATCAGAATTGATAATTTCCTCAAACCAGTTACTTGATTTAACCAGAAGTCGTGATAATTGAAATCCAGTGGTAGTTTCAACAGTTAAACAGTTATTAAAATATGGAGTAAAAAGAGAAACAAAGAAGCCAGCTAATAGTCCAAATAATATGACTGCTCGTCTGGATAAAGAAGACCATTTTAAATGCAGCAATCTCATTGGCTGACCAAAAAGATTAGATTTCCTTTATGCAACTGACAACACTTTTCAACTGAAGTGGTTAATCAAAGTGTTGTTTTAAACCTGAAATGAAAACAATTCATTAATTAGTATAAGATTATCATAATCTAAAATCTTCATTATTGATAATTGCTGTACTGATTAATTAGATGCTTCTGCGTTGAAATGGTTCTCTTATAATTTGTGAAATACTTAAATATGTCCCTTAATTGGATCTTTTTGCTTGTGTCTTTTTAGTTATTTTCAAATTCCCACCAACACGTAAAATTTGAATATAAAATGGCAGATAAAACCATCAAAGCCGCTAAAAAGTTGATGAGGACTGAAGTGACCAATATTTTGTCTACGATGAGTGAAGCTAATCGTGAACAGCAATCGAATGAAATTTTTGGAAAGGTGAGAAAATATACTTTAAATGATTCTTAATAATCTCACTTGATCTGTCTATCATTTCAGCTAATGAACAATGAAAAATTTAAACAAAGTCAACGAGTTTCTGTGTTTATTAACATGGCGGATGAAATCAAAACAGCCAAGATAATTGAAGAAATATTCAAGCAAGGAAAAAGATGCTTCATTCCAAGAATCATGTTAGTAATCATTTCTGACCCACTTCTTTTATCTCATTTCTTGATTTATTAGTGTCAATTCAATTAATGATCTTTTATTTTCTCTATCCGATAGATTGAAAAGCAAACACATGGATATGGTTGAGATGAGTTCATTGGAAGAAATACATAACCTACCAACAATCAAATGGGGAATGAGACAACCTGAGGTTGTTGACAAAGAAGCAATGGATGTTGGTACGTAACTAAAGTCATTTCAACCAATGGCGATCGTTTGTGTAGTGCATTAGTAGATGACTGTCAAAGTCTCAACGAAACATTCATTTTATTTTGGCGGCAGTCACTACATTTTTTAGTGTTTAACTCAATTAAAGTTATGCTAAATTGTAACCAACAAGTGGCAAAGGATCAACCAAGAGTGGCAAGTTATTACACTTTGGATCCACTAATTTTGCTCATGAGAATCGAGAGTGTAAAAAGTATAACTTTATAGCAATACAATTATACAATCAACAAGATTTTAGATGCTTGTACAAAGTTAAGACTAAAATTGTCCCATAAGAACAGTGAATATGTTTTCTCATGAGATTTCTCTGAATTGCTTTTCAACTTATTTTCATGGGTTGATTACATTTGTGCAACAATGGTCCACCAATGTCATTACCATTGTTAAATCTATCACTAATTAAATAATAGAAACAAGTTCTCACAGAAGTCGCCAACAGTTGACTTATTTATATTCAATTATAAAATATAAATTTATAAATGTTTCTAATTAAATAATGTTATCCAAATACAGGCGGACTTGACTTTATGGTTGTTCCAGGAGTAGCTTTTGGACCTGATTGCTCTAGATTAGGACATGGTTCAGGATATTATGATTATTATTTTGCTAGATACAAAGCTAAATTCGGTAATCTTCCTCATCTCGCTGGCCTTTGTTTTAGAGAACAAATAAAAGACACAATTCCAATGACTGAATTCGATGTACGTGTACACGAAGTGATCACATCTACAAACTGAAATGAAGCAAAACTCATGGTTTTAAGCTCATCTTTACGGACTTCATATGTTTTTTTGCATTGGAATCAACACTCAACTTACTACTGTGTCAAGTAAGTAACTAACAGTGTAGCTACTTTGCTCATCTTTGTTGTATAATTTCACTGTTCTGGAATAATCTCAATTGTTTTCGACTTTCATATGGAAATATAAAAATTTAATAGACTGTAATGTAAAAAATTGACTTGCATTTATGAGAGATCAATAAAGAAAATCATCTTTAAATCTATTGACATGATCAATCTTATAAAATAAAGTAAACTCATTGCTCGCTATCATAGAGAATTGAGTTAATGAACGAGTATTTTCAGAATTATTCAGATTTAACAATTATATAAAGAGTGTTGCGTGCTATCCGAATGGAGATTATCAGTTGCTTGAAGATGAAAATGTCCAATACATGGTAAAGTTTAAGATTCCATTGGACATTTTCATCTTTAGCAGTTGTTTAAGATCCATTTGGATAAGATAATTGGCAAGAATAACATGCAACACCCTTTACTTCGACTCTAATTTATGGAACAATCTTGATGTGTCATTAAAAAATAACATGTTACTCATTTGATAGGCGTTATGGTAAATTCATCTAATTGTTAGTCAAAAATATTTGAACATAAACAGTACCATTAAATTAGACTTACCTATTGAGTTAACATTAATTTTTCGAGCCAAAAGGAAGGTTATTATTTTAATCCAGACGAAATTGAATAATTCATTATATTGGCCATGTGGAATTGTTGACCAAACACACAAAATGGATAAACAATTGTATTTGTAAGGCACAGAAAATATAGATGATAAGACAAGAGGAGAACGCAAAAATGTTTAAAAATAACTGGCAGAAGGAGATATTGAAAACTTACATGCTGTCTTTGCGGTAAGTTGAGTGTCTGATAAGATATCAATAATTGAAGACAAATGTAGGAGATGCGAGAAGAAAATCAGAATAAAACAATCAAAAAACAATTAAAATAGAAATTAAAAATACTTTCTTGAGGCCCACATGACCACACAAACCTTTATTAACGAAATAAACGAAAAGAAAAAGATCTTCGGGTTCTAAGTTTTAGAGTATACATTATTACAGTTTGTTTCAATGGCGATCAGTTCAAAATTAAAACAGAAAATGAAGAGAATGGAAAAAGAGTGAAATAATAGAAGAGGAGAAACATGATCAGTGGAAGTTGAGTCAGGATGTTAATTAAGAGCCCTTGGTGGATGGAGTTTTGAAGGATGTTGGAGAAAGATGCAGGAGATTTGACCTTTCACCTCACAATGGTTAAAATATTAACATATGCATTGGTTTGCTCTTGAAAAACAGTTTTGGCAGCAAAGAAATTTGGAAAAGACAAGTCTATCACATGGCTTTGGAATAATTAACGAAAAAGACATTGATGGAGATATTTCAGACAGCATAATAGCTTGTATTTTGCTTACGAATTAATTTTATCAATTCAAATTGTTTGATTGTCTAATATGGTTGAATTAAAATGAAGTTGTGAGTTAGAGTTAAAATGAAGTAAAAGTAGAACGAGAGATAGAGATGAAGTTAAGAGTAAGATTAATAATTCGTACTGTTGTTTAGATTTGGTTAATCTTAACGTTACAAAAATTAGTTATCTTAAGAATTTACATGAAACATTTTAATTTACAGCGAATTTACAGAAAATTATTATTTTCTTTAGTTAAATTAAGAATATTACAGAAATTAAGATAATTTAATTGTTTGAACTAGTTTTAAATGATCCTGGTTTTATGATATTCATTTTGAGATGTGCTTTTGGTTTTTCTGAATCATCTTTGGGTTTATCTTCAACGACACTCAAATGAACTCCGAATCCATTACTAATTATTCCAGATTCATATGCTTCAGCTAATTGATTGACTACTTGACGTTCAATTTCATGTTTAATACTTCTGGCTCCATAGTGAATGTTATAACCGGCAGTTAATATTTGGATTACTTCTCGATCCCATGAAAGCTTAATTTGATGTCGTTCTTGTGCTCGTTTGGACCAGCCTTCTAATTCTTTTGTGACTAATTCATTAAGTTCTGTTTCAGAGAATGGAAGAAAGTAAACCATTTCATTTATTCGACCCAGAAATTCGTCTCGCTTAAAATGCCATTTAAGAATGGGTCGGACAACTTTCTCTTTAAAATGTTCTGAAACTGTTATATCACTAGATGAATTCGATAGTTCATCTTTTAAGTCGACATTTAATCGCTTCATTGTTAAAGCTCTTGCTTCCTTCCTCAATTGAAGACCATATTCAGCAATCTCATCACTGGCCAGATTACTAGTCATGATAAAAATAGCATCCTTGCATTCAATAGTTGTGCCTTGTCCATCAGTCAGACGACCCTGTGCCAAGAAAAATTGATGAAATAGTTAATAAAAAGATAAATTTTCAGAGCTAGAAATTTTCTAATCACCTCATCAAAAAGCTGAAGCATAATTGTCAATACATCGGGATGTGCTTTTTCAACTTCATCAAACAATACAACAGCATTGGGACATTCTTGCAATGCTTTAGTTAGTTGTCCACCCTCTTGATAACCAACATAACCAGGAGGCGAGCCAATGAATCGAGACACTTCAGCTTTGGATTGAAACTCGGACATATCTAATCGAATGAATCCTTTAGGATTATTTTGATGAATATATTTGGCTACTTGTTTGGCTAATTCAGTTTTTCCTATTCCGGATGATCCAAGGAATAAAAATACTAAAGGATGATCTTCATCAAACCACCCATTCTCTTTTCTTCTGATGGTTGAAGCAACAATTGCTATAGCAGCTTCTTGACCTGAAAAATAAAAGAAGAGAAAAAAGAAATGCAATGAATTGAATTATATTATAACGTATAAATTGTGTATGCATGTATTGTCAACTTACCAACAATGAATTGTTTTAGTCTTTTTTCGAGAGGAAACTTTCTCCTTTCCTCCATCTGCCTTTTCTTAACTAATTCCTCGTACTTGGAAGCATATTTAGTCAAATGTTCAACCATCAGGTGGTTATCAGGGTCGACATAGTCGATAGGCTTGTGTCCCAATTTGTTGACATAGAAGGGATCAGCTCCGTTTTCAGTTAGTACCATAACAGTTTCCAGATCATCAATAAGAACGGCGTAATGAAGAGGCGTACAACCCTCATAGTTTTTACCTGGTTTCAACAGCATATTAAATTCATTTCTTCGTATTTGAACTTTACCGATATCATTTGCACTTCGAATTGTATAATAATCTTCAATATTAACATTGGCTCCTAATTCAATTAAATATTTAACAACTTTGGAATTGCCATTGGCAGCAGCTACATGCAGAGCAGTCCAACCAAGAGGATGGCGAACATTTATATCAAAATTATAAGTTTCGTTAACAATTGATTTTATCGTTGCCAAATCTCCTGTTTGGCAGGCATCGAAAAATCTGTCGACTTGAATTGATCCTTTATCAAACCTTAATGCATGTACTATGAGTAAAAAATAATAATAAATTAGAATAACAATGAATAAACTTCAATCCTTTAATACATACCTGTGAATAGATTAGAAAAATTATCTTTAAAAAGATAGCTTGCTGGAAGAAGCACAGAAAGATACCAATAACGAGGTGCTAATTCTCCAATAAGGTTTCTTTGACTTTTAAATCGATAATTTGACTGTCTGGAAAATTGCCTAGTCAAGTATCTGATATGACCAGAATTTGACCGCAATAAATTTTGCGTCAATAGCTTGTTAAAAACAGTTTTGATGATCATATTGGTCTTCAAAATTTGCCGGAAAACACGACAGCATGAGTTAGTCTTCGATTACAATCGAAAAATCGATGATTTGCTATTAACAGTGAGATAAAATCAAGTAAAAATAAATTAAAAATAAGTAACAATGATTGGAGTGAGTGGAGAGAGCATATTACATCATAAACATATGATCGTGATGAAATACACATTGAGAGAAGCATTTACTTACTGTAAAGAAATAGTCGTAGAAACACGATAACTCCAGGACTCTTCGAAATTGAATCAAACCAACAACAATACAATACAATACTAACTGAATCAATAGATAAATTGAAAACAATCAAAATAATAAGCACCTTAAATCAAGGATAACAATTCACAATTCATAAAGCATTAAAATGAATTTAGTGAAACTTGGACTTTCGACCGTTAGACGGAGCTACTGATGATTTGAAAAAGCTGGTTTTTTAAATGTTTACAAACTGCATGCTTTTTTGTTGCCATTTATTATATTATGTTTGATTTACTTAAATTAGTGTCTTATAATTTGTGATAATACAATGGATATTTACAACCGGGTCAATTATTTACAAACGGTGGCTCAAGAGTTGAGTAAAGAGGATAATTTGGATAAACTTAAATTAGCCTCCTTTTTGGGTTACACTAAGCGAGAGATTTGTCTTAAAAATCAAATTCCAACCTTTGGATGGGATCCAATCAAGCGATTGACTTGTAAACGTTGTTTTTCACCTTTAGTCATCAACAAAGATGGTTATGATCCAGTTAAATTCAAGATAGTGAAAAAGTTTCTCCATATCAAGTGTAAACAATGTGGAAAAGACAGACGAATCAAATTGAGCAACCAGAGGAAAAATTATTATGAAAAGTTGATCTATGGCGATGGATCAACCACAACCTCATAATAAACCTATGTATAATTTTAATAATGAGTCATCTCTTTCCAAAAGCCTCTAATTGATATTCAATTAGATTACACCAAAAAGCTTCAAGAGGATCACCAAGATTGATATAAAAACTATTGACGTGCATACAATGGAAGTTGCTGTCGCACCATTAGAGGCTCTTTGTGCCAATTTAGCTCCAGCTATGTTGATTCTTCCTTGTTGAATATGATGTAGACTTTGATCACTCAATTCCTTAATGTTAATCACCGAGTCTCGAGTCTCATAGATATGTGCATTTATGAAGCGCATAAGCTTCTCATTTTCCTGTAAAGTCTCACCCAGTTGCCTGTAAAAAGGGAAAAATATCAATGGAATTCTGTACTTTGATTGATAAATTGGATAAAAATTGTTCTACCCTGATATCCATAAATAATCAGAAGCTGAAAAAGTGCAATTTAATTCGGTATTTACCGAGTTTCCTCAACAACCCTTACATTGAAACTCATTTACCTCAAAGCGTTGGTATTATCTGTAAAAGCCTCAGCGCTACTTTGACTTTTATCCTGAATAATAAATTTCTCATGTTGATTATAAATCTTTTCAACCTCTGGTCGTAAAATAAATTCCCAATTATATGTGAAATATTTAAGCTCATCGATGCCATACTTGTAATAATCAGATCGAGGATCTTTGTCAGCCAAAGATGTTTGAATTAAGCCCATCAAACGAATAACATCATTAGTTTCCTCTTTAATATCTTTTAAACTCAAATGAATCCAAGTTTTATTGTTGTCACTTTGCAAAGTTAATGTTGCTAATTTGGATTTCCATTTGATTAAATTTCTCTCAAGCTCATTGAACTTCATATTGATTGATGCACACCATTCAACCAGTAAAGCATAATCATTGTTTGTCATATTGACGGACTCAATGCAATAAGATATCCAAAGAGAAGCACAAAAACTAACATTCTGTAAACCTTTATAATCAATTTTTAATTGCCGGCTATA
Source organism: Tetranychus urticae (assembly GCF_039701765.1). NCBI lineage: Eukaryota > Metazoa > Arthropoda > Arachnida > Trombidiformes > Tetranychidae > Tetranychus > Tetranychus urticae. The sequence continues at coordinate 9,695,192 of NC_142958.1, forward strand.
TTAACTTAAAGAATAATTACGGTTAGAATCCTGATCTAAATTCAATTGATTATCTTCATTGTTAAACAGTGTGTGAAAATTGTATTGTAGGATTAACAAATTATTTCAGTGTTGTACTTGCTAATTACTGGGATTACTTTTGTTTTTTCAATTCTATTATATTTAAATTAAAACATTCAATTTGGTTCCTTAAATTTGTCCTTTGTTCATTGTAATTACATTCATTCTAATTATTCACTTGTTTCTCAAAAGACCCAAAATTTCTGGCTATTACGGATTGGTTAAAATTATATTAAAATGACCCTCGATCTGGAAACTAGTTTAATGGCTTATAATCAACTGTATCTAATAGGTTTAATCACTATGTTGGGCTTAACTTTTCTCATAATGATGTGTGCTTGTGGAGGTCCAAAAAATGGTATGAGCACAATTTACTAACAATTTTGCTAACCATAGCTTGATCTTTGTCGCAACCTTTTCATTTGTAAATTGTTTCTTTAAATTTAATTTTCTTGTAGAACCCTCAGGAACTCCTCAATCGCCTCAAACTGATGCTGAATCAGGAAAACCTGCTGTAACACCTGCTGATGCTGCGGCAATGCCAGGAGCTCCCCCTCCATCAAATTTAGAATCTGGTCCAATCGCAAGTGCGGCTCAGTCAGGAACTGGATCTGGTATAAAATCAGCAACCGATTCCAAGGTGGGATCAACTATGGGCTCGAATATTGGATCAAATGTTGATTCAGTTGTTGGTTCAACCGTTGGATCAAATGTTGGGTCAAATGTTGGGTCAACTGTTGGCTCCACTGTTGGATCTAAGGTGGATTCAACTCTTTCCCGCACTTCAGGGGTTTCTAGTGCAGTTTCATCTGTTACTGGTTCAGCCATATCAGCATCAACAACTGGTTCTGCTATAGGCTCAACAATGGGTTCAGTTGCCGGTTCAAAGGCTGGATCAACTATGGGCTCAAATATTGGTTCAGCTGTTGACTCTCGTGCTTCTGGTGTCTCTTCCAATGTCTCTGGAATGTCTTCAAATGTTTCTGGTATTAATTCAGGTGTCTCCAATGTGTCCGGTATTTCTCAAAATTCTCGAGTCTCCAACGTATCCAACATTGAATCCACAGCTAAATCAAATATGTCCGGAATCGATTCAAAAGCTGGTTCAGCAATGTCACAGCTACAATCTCGTGCTCCAGCATCTACAGCGAGTGGTACCGGTTCAGCTATGTCCGCAGTAGCCAAATCTTCAACAAAATCAAAAGGATCTAGAATGTAGAAGGATAAATAGAAAGATAAAAAATCATAACTCAAAATTCAGTAAACTCACCCACCTTAATAAATTGTTAGATTCCTGTTTTTTTCATCACAAATTAAAAAAAATTTTGATTAACTTACAAGTGTTACAAGAAAATGTTGCATTGCAAATTGTCTAATTTACTCAATAGATGATGTTAGTAGTAGACAAGTAGACTTTCAATTTTGTCTCGAAATTTTAAAAAGGTTCTATCTCCATGTCATGCTCATATACCTTTCAAAGATGAACATGAACATAGAACCTTTGACCAAGCGTTGAAATGAGCAAGATTAAATTTTTATTTATATCATAGCAAATTATATTATAAAGCAACTTGGTCAATTATCGTGTGTCATGTTATCATCCATTAACCTCATAGTTACCTTAATTTCTATTATCTGTATAATTAATTGTGTTATTTGTAACCAAGTTTTCACCAACTCCTTTTATGTGCACCTCAATGGACCATATGGATCAGATGTTGCCCATCGTATAGCTCAGAAACATGGGTTCATCAATTTAGGACCTGTAAGTAACCATCAACCTTTCATCCTTAATCCTTCATCCGAACCCATTGAATCCTTTGAAACAGCTTTTTACCCCTCAATCATATTGTTAACCAGCTCAAAGACAGTTAAATAAAGCAACCAATTCAACTGACATTTCAATTGTTATATTGGAAAATCGTTTTCTTTTTTCGTTTGTTTTTCATATTGTTATATTCATTATTTACAACCTTTCCTGTGATAAATTTATCAAAGAATTATTTTATTCAATTACTTGAATAAAAGCTAAAAATACTGTTAGTTTAGTGGACATGGTTTTCAAGTGTACAGGGAAAAAAATTGGATCAATAATGAACAATTGTACTGAAGCTTGAAAAATAAAGGAGAGACATTTTCAATTATATTGAAACTATTCATTGTATCAATGATTATTGTATTGAGCTTTCATTCATTGAATGAACCTAGAAACGTTTCAATCTGATTTATTATTTTGGTTAAAATATTGTTAAAATAATTATTAAAACTGAATCACTCCAAAGCTGATAGTTTCCAGACATTCTGTTGTATACTTTACTCTTGGACTGTTACATCCAAATAAATACTGAAAACTTCACTTCATGGAGGATTGAAAGATTTGATATGTTATCCTTGATTAACTATTACTTATCAATTGTTGGATAGACAAATATCATTCAATTATTAGTCGATTACATTATACATTCAACCGATTATTTTTCAACAGTCTTTCAGTTTAATGTATCAAAATCCAGATAATTTTGAGCCTTTGAATTTACAGTTGATTATATTTCAATCCTTTCTTTACTTGGTTATTTACCAGAGTCAGGTTAACTATTGGTGACGGTGAAGTCACGTTTTAAATAAATTGTTTCATACTGATTATTATAGTACAATACATTTCATAGGAGTTGAGATAGAAAATTAGACGAACAAGAATGAATAATTCCAAGGTTAGGTTGATATCACATGATAATGGATATGATTTGCATCTCATTTTTTCCTTGCATGATCATTATATTTTTGTCAATCTAGTCATTAAATACAAGTCACAGGAAACTTGACATTTTCTTCAATTAAAGTAAGATTAATTTGAGTATATCGATTGAGCAAGTTTTCAATGATCCGGCTTTCTTCATGTTCATTTTGAGATATGATTCAGTCTGAATTATCTCGTATCTTATGAACTGAAAATCCATTACATATGCTAATTCATATGCTTCATCTAATTGGTTGACTACTTGACGACCAATTTCATGTTTAATACTTCTGGCTCCATGATGAATATTACAGTTGATACTTGGATTACTTCTCAATCCCAAGAAAATTTGATGTGGTTTTTAGGCTCGTTGGATTAGCTTTCCGATTCTTTTGTGACTAATTCATTGAGTTCTGTTTCAGAGAATGGAAGAAAGTAAATCATCTTAGATCTTCGGGTTTTAAGTTTTAGAGTATACATTATTACAGTTTGTTTCAATGGCGATCAGTTCAAAATTAAAACAGAAAATGAAGAGAATGGAAAAAGAGTGAAATAATAGAAGAGGAGAAACATGATCAGTGGAAGTTGAGTCAGGATGTTAATTAAGAGCCCTTGGTGGATGGAGTTTTGAAGGATGTTGGAGAAAGATGCAGGAGATTTGACCTTTCGCCTCACAATGCTCTTCAAGAATATGAAGGAATCACGATAATTTAATCGTCTGAACTAGTTTTGAATGGTACAGGTTTTGTATTCATTTTGAGATGTAGTTTTGATATTTCTGAATCATCTTTCGGTTTATCTTCAACAACACTCAAATGAACTCCAAATCCATTACTAATTATTAATATTTCAGATTCATATGCTTCAGCATGTTGATTGACTACTTGATGTTCGACTCCATGTTTAATACTTCCTGCTCCATAATCATTATAACCGGCAGTTAAACTTCTCGATTTCATTAAAGTTTAATTTGATGTCGTTCGTTTGGACCAGCTTTCTAACAAATTGAAATAAACATGATTCAAAGATTCAAAAAAGTATATTAATAAGCTTGAAAAATTAATTCATCATTTATCATTTAGAACTGAAGATTGATGATGTTTGGCTGTTAAAAGAGTATAATTTTGCAGTTATATTTATCAAATTTCCTCCAACCTAAAACTGAAGGTTAAAAGTTATTCTCCAATGAAATTGTTGAACCAATCGAGCTTTAGATTGAATCCATTTCTCACAATCCTTATAAAATCATAGGTTTGTTTCCCAATCGAAAACCAAGGGTTTTGCAAGTAACATGAACATGATACGTCTACAAGTCTGACCAGAAAAAATAAAGACTTACTATTAATTCTTAGATTCTACTGATAAATAGAATGTAATACAACCTGAGTCTGATAAAGCAAGAATTAATCCATCAATTGTTGATTCTTTTATACAGGGAGTTTCAAAGGTTATCCGGATAAAATGAGTATCGCAAATGATACTTCAGATATTTTTTATTCTTTGTCACAATCATGATGAATCTCTGTAATAATTTGTTGATATCAACAATAAAATTTTGTTGTTTTTTCCATTTCATCAATCATTAGGCTTAATTCCTGATTCTCATCATGATTGCAACAAATCATAATCTAGTTTTTTAATTGTAAGAGTTTACTTACGTTTAGAAACCAACATTATATTTACTGTCTGAAATGCTTCAAGAGAAAATATTGATAACAATCACCTAGAGGAATAAATGATTAAATTAAACTTGATTTTCAAAAGAAATATCCATAACTCTTGATATACTTACTTTTCCCAAAACTACTGAAAGATTAATGAACATTGTACAATTTTCTTCTATTTATTCCTTAAATCCTTTCTTTTCCAAACTATAGCTTCTCAATTCTCCTGATGAGTTTCATTTTCTTCATCGGGCATTACCACATTCCAGAACAAAAAGAAGTATATCTCATACCAGGAAGCTTAAAAATGATCCGCAGGTAAGGGTTAACCTAAATCTAGATTAACTTCACAAACTGAGAAAGCAAGTTTAAACTTGACACCATGTAGATTGTTCAATCTTGTCCGGAATATTTCATTAGAATGGCCAAATTGATCAACAAATCTGTTCAATATCCTACACTAAATGAGATTAAAAAGGTTGAAATAATCATTAAACTGACATTATTAATGAATCGTTTACAGGTAGATTTTGCGGTCCAGCAATCTGGATTTAAACGAGTTAAACGTGGTTATCGCCAACTTATTCTGGGTCCAGAACATCTTTCACTTAATCAGGAGCCATCTGATCCTTACTTTCCTTACCAATGGTATCTGGTGAGTTATCCTTTGATTCTTTTTCTCTTTTCAAAAGTGGAATTTCTTGACAATTCTTGAGAATCCAGAATGCTTCTGAATAACTAGACGATATGAAAAAAATACAATATAAATAATCATTTCATCATAAATCATTACAAAAATGAAGAAAAGTAAATCTTTTGAGCCATTTTAGTTCTGAATCTATTATCTGAGAGTTTCAACCATTTAGATAAGTTAGATGCTTAGAATTGATACATTACTGGATAAATTAACATTGAATTTATACACAATATTTTTATCGTTAAACCAGGTAGCATCATTTTTGGGTTATTACCAAGATGATCATCATAATGACCAATAAATGTATATGACATGAAATGGCTCACATAATATTAAATAAATTTGTTTTTAGAAGTTGTTCAATTATTGAATACAACACTACTTACAGAGATTTATTATTGATGTCTGAACAAAATTTTTTTTCTCCGACAACCTGAAGGCTTTTCCAGTTTTTTAATCCACTCCTTTACTGTTCATCTAAAAGTCTTAAGAAAATAGAAAATATTGTTTACTATTGTGATTAAAGGTTTAATATTGATGTAGAGCGCAATTTTTTTTCACTTTTGTGGTGTAGCAACAATAACCGTAGGCGATGGAAACAAACTAAATTACGTATTAACAATTTTAGGGGAGATTGTCAACCATACTTTAGCTGTAGTACTTGTTCACTTACATTGTTTAATAAACTACGTTGTTATATTTTGGATAGACAGGGACCAACATAGAGACAAATAGTCAGCAAATTGTCTTTCTTTGTACTTGCAAGTTACAAACTCCACTTGTAATAATATTAGGTGAAATAATAGAAGGTGAAAAATTTCCTTGCAACTTTAACCAAGTCTGTCTCTTCTCATTTGATATCACCATGAAAATAGAAAAATGTCGGCCAGAATGGGGGCAAACCGAAATTGGACTTAAATGTGGAAGCAGCCTGGGCCCAAGGGTATACAGGGAAAAATGTAACAACCGCCATTATGGATGATGGTAAGCAAATAATTGTGTTTATCTTTCAAATTAAGCTCACTTCAGATCTTTCTGATAACCATCCTTTACTTTTTTTTCATGCGAAAAAAGCTCAGAAGAAATCCAGTTTACTAAAATAAAGTCATTTTCTTTTCTCTTTATTCCAATAGGAGTCGATTACATGCATCCAGATCTCCGTGAAAACTATGTAAGTGATTTACCTGATTTACCAAGACAATCAATTCAATCGTTCATGATAAAAACAGGTTGCGTAACAAGATTGGAAAAGTCATGGTGAAAACTGTGACTGGGAAAGATAGAAAAAGATAATTTAGAATGTATAGAAGACGACATGATTGAAAAGCAAATTCAATATAAAATTAAATCAAAAACTTACTGAATAAAATTCCTTTTATTGAGAAAAGTAGAAAAAATAAATCACGTTGATGGAGAGATGATGACAAAAACATGAGAGAGGCTGAGAAATGCATTCTCTGAAACAAGAATTCAGACTCAATTCTTTACAAGACTTGAAAGCAAGTTCAGAAAATGTCATCATAATAAAGATTAACACTTGGGATTAAAACAAAAGAACACAATTAGTCTGAGATGAAAAGACATTTCACATGAATTTATGATGAAAGCGAAAAATTTAACCGTTTTTTTTGTAACAATGACAAAGTGCGTCATTATTTGACTGATAAATAGCCTTACAAGCTAAACTTACTGATCTTATTATAGCCAGCAACAGTTTCAATTCAGCTTTAGACACATTTATTTTTAGATGTTAAATCAATTAATTTAATGACTCAACTAGTCTAAATATTAATTGTATCGTCGTTCTGCTATTTATTATTAAACATTTTAATTGTGTAAATAGGATTGAAAAGCTGTAACCAACGGTTACAGTCATTATGATTGCGCACTTTGACTTCAAATTTTTTCCGTTACTCTTTTGATCTTAGCAACAGTCAATTGTTTTTTTTCTTTGATTAATAATTCTCTTTTAAATTATCTTCTTTTTCAATCAAATGCGGGTTTATATTGATCTGTTGTCAACAGAATGCCAAAGCCAGTTATGATTTCAGCAGCAATGATCCATACCCTTACCCACGTTACACTGATGATTGGTTCAACAGGTAAGACCATTGATATCCATTTTTAATCCACTTTTTTGTGATTGACTTCTGAGTTTAAAGTCTATCTATCAACCCTTCTAGTTCATCATGATTTCCTGTTGACGTGCACATTATCGTCATCATTAAGTAGATAATCAGTCATTCAAATTGTACAACCATCAGTTGATTCAAATGTAGACTAATCCGATTTCACTTGTTTTTCTCCATTAAATATTACATTGTATTGTGATGCATGGGTAGAACGAGACATTTTTTACTTCTTTTTGGTTACATCAAATTTTAATGGTGTTTCCAAAGTCTCATGGATTTTGATTGATCACTGAGTTCTCAATATCTAACTGAATAATAGACATTGTAAGACAGAGAGACTAAAATTTACCAAATTTGGTGTTGCAAGTTTGAAATTTCAGTTGATAAATGGAGTGAACAAAAGATACAAAAACTGTACCTGGAACCCAACAAAATCAATAGTTTATTAGCATATATTATTACCATGTTTGATACATTCAAATGCCAGGAGACTAATTATTATATCAATTTATTTACATTCAATTGAAATTGAAATTTTATTCTTTACCTTAACAACAAACAGTTATTACTTTACATTGGATACATGACTTTCATTCAAGTATTATTTGCATTTCTAGTTATTGATCTTCAAATGCAAATGTAGTTGATTTATTTTAATGGAAGCTGAAAAATCTATTTGTCTGGACAAAAATAGAGCAAAAAAAGGTGATAAACCCAAAAATTTAATAATAACCAATTTGGTAATATTTAAATTTGAAATACTAGTAGCTTTTGTTATACTTAACCCGAAAACAGTAACAAAATTGAGACTATCTCCAATTTCAGGCTGAATTTAGATCACCTTTCCTGAATAACTCGATACAAAAGCTATTTTATTACAGATTAAATCAAATTAATTATCAAAATGCAGTCTTGATCATGTTAATCAATAAAATTGAACAGATGAAACCAATCAGTTTAACCAGTTTTGGGTTCACTCATTAATAGCACGTTGTTCAATAGCTGAAACCCAGATAAGAAGCCAATCAGTTTTCCATGAACCCTGATGGTAATAATTTTCACTTAACTGAAACGATGATTAAACTGTAACCTTAATTGTTATTTTGCTCTTAATTTTGACTCCAAGTGATGAACCAAAAATGATATTGAGTCAATTTTTAATATCATTTTATTGACGAAACCCTTTGAGAGTTTTCATTGAAAGTTGAAAAATTATCATTCCTATCATGATCATTGAACGAGTTAACCTTTCCAATGAAACATTTCTAATGTTTTATTCAATATAAACATGAAAGTTGTTTGTTTTCATGATTTCCTCTAAAAATTACCAAATCACAAAATCAAGACTTATTAATAAAACCTGAAAAATCTTATCCAATCAGTTCAATGTCAGACGCATTTTTGATTGAGTTATAACAGATTCATATCAATATCATTATTATAATCAAATCTGTGATCGATTTATTATACTTTAAATAAATAAACATTTCAACAATTTTGATCACATAAATAGCCTTTTACCTGAAATGCTTAATATCAACATTTCAAGTAAATATTGAATTCTGTTGATTCAATAAATCGATACTATTTAATATTAAAACATAGCAAACAATTTAATCAATCTTTTTAATTCCTTCCTTTAATCTGTTAATAATATTTGATATAAAAAGCTTATAAAAGTAGGAAACTCACAATTCAAGATTGATTATTTTTTAAACTAGACACTAAACATTTCCATCAAACTGAATCAACAATTTTCTGGAAATATAATGGCGATCATGATTGATTGTCGACTAATTGGGAAGATTAATTATCAAATAGACTCAAGTGCAATGTGATTTACGATCCAAGTTATTCAATTTAAAGTACAATTAGCTGATTGATAACGACAATTGAAGTGATAACTGTCAATTCTTTGTGTTGAAATTTTCATCAATTTTACAACGAAAATGTAAAACAATAATTTCTCGGAATTGATTTTTTATCGAAATTCCAACTTTCCAAAGAATGAATCGTTTCGTTCATTCGGCTGATTACTCACGATGATATCAATTGATTTTGAGTTGAATCGCAAAATCTACATGAAAATAACTGTTACCTTTAGTCTAATGTTAAATGTTAGTTTAAAGAATCTAAATTGTAAGGATTTAAAAAGAGTTACAATATCCTAAGATTGACAATACAATTGTAATTACTTTGGATTTGATTGTTTTTGCTCATTAAATTGCTCTTGATTATTATTCTTATTTGAATTACTTTTGTGATTATTTTAATGTAAATAATGAACATTGATTTCATTCCTTATTGTCCATGAATTCACTTTTACTCTGCAGTTTAAACAAAAATGTTTTTCTTATGAATGTAAAGAGATTCATTTAGATGAATAATATTCAATAATATTGAGATTTTGCCTCATCCTTAACATGCAAAAATACTTAAATGTTCAAAAATAAATCTTTGAAACATTTAATCAAAAAATTTGATCCATTTCGTTTGTAAAGTTGCTGATATTCAGCATGAAACTGAATTATCTCTACATCCCTCAATAGCTCAGATCAAAAATAAGATGAGCTGAAAATTGTGAAACGAAAAATTCTTATTCAGAATCAAATATTCTCAACAATTCTCATTCCTACTTTGAATTTCAACACAGTTCATCTCTTGGAAAATTGACATTCATGACTAGCCTATTCATTTACATCAGAAACTACTCTGAAAATTTTGAAGTCTTCTTTCAAATTCCTAACTCCAAGTTCTGTCAAAGATCTCGAATTTCTCCTGTTCTACTGGCCATTCCATGCAAATGTCCAAACGAAATTATTCATGTTGAAGGTTTCACCAGAAACTAATTTTGGTTAAAGGTCATGTTATTTGATTACAAGTGACTTTCAGATTTGCTGCTTTTTTGATTTGTTGCCATTGTCAACCAGCCATCAAGACTCTTGAGATTAATCTAGTAAATTACCTTGATAGGTACAATTTTAAGGTTGTGAGTGTAAATTTGGTAAATCCATGAAACTCTGAGAAAAAAATACTCGAGTTTAATTTGTTTATTCACTGATTTAAACCTCAATTGAATCTGAACTTACCAAGAATAGGGAATGAAATGAGGTTGAAAAAAATGTTTCCATTTGGTTCAAAATTTATGCTTGTATTTGATCAATTGAGTAAATTGGATCCACCACATTGAGAGACATCATGAGAGAGTATCATTCAACATTTATCCTCAGATTACCTGATGGGAATAACCTTTGCTCTTTACATGAGAGGAAAAAAAGGAAAAGTTCATCAGCTTAATCTTTAGATGCATTCTAATAGTGTATCAAAATTGCAATATGTTCTTACCTTTACATCACTTTACCAAAGAAATGATGTTTTCTTTATTGCGTGAAATAAATCATTTCATCGATTGATAAGTGTAAATCATTAAAATCATCTTCACCAGCATTGAAACACTACAGATTCACAAGGAAATATCAACGAGTTTTACAGGGATTTTTAACTCCCATCCATCAATACAAACCTTAAAAATAATTTTTGCATTTTCCTACTTTTCACTCAACAATTGAATCTTTTATGATAATTGTTGACGTTTCTAGTTTTAAGATTCAATTTGACATTCTCATTGAAATATCGATTGATTTGTCTGATAAACATGTTCACATGTTGAGCTGTTGAACAAATGAACCTTTAATTTCAGTGAAATTAATGTTTTTGTTGGCGAAAAGCTTGAACAAACTGAAAGATTAAGAGTATGAATTGAAAAAAAGCAAATGAAAATACTCGAAACTAAATTAACAATTAAATGTGCTAATTTGCATTGTTAATTGCCTATTCTCATGATATTAACCAAACATTGGGATAACATTAACGTCCCAGACTACTCATTGTTCAAGGTATAATTCATGTTAACTATTCAATTTTACCACCTTTTGTTTATCGTTCAATCGTAACTATTGAAAAGATCAATGCTTGAAAAAAACTCACAATGAGGGTTAAAGACGAGATTATCATGATTCAAGTATAAATACGGTTGAGACCAACATTTAGTTACAATTGTTATCAACAATTATTATTCTGCCTGTTGACAGATAATGTTTTATTTCAAGGTTTTATTTCGTTGTTCAGTTTCAGATAATAAACATGATTATTTGCTTGTTGATGGTATTCAAGTGGATTCTTTAACCTTTAACTACTCTGATATTCAACAATTTGATTAACCGATAAAAGCTATTAACTTATAGAGACTATTCAACTGAAAGTAATGTTTTTCAGTGCAATACTTTATGCTTTATGAGGTTCATCCATATTGTATCAAAAGCAATGTTATCATTAAACAATAAAGCTAATTATTGATCTATTCATTAAACTCACCAGGAGCAACTGCAAGTTCAACAAAAGCTAGTCATAAAGGTAATTGAAAGATTGCTGAATCTTGGTCAAAACTATAATCAAATGTAATGTAACCTCATCATTAAGATATTATCATACTTATTAGGTCACTTCAACTGCAATTAACTTACACCTGAATCAACACCTTAATTGTATTTTTTATCATTTAATGATATATATTAGAAAGACTTGAATGGATATTAAAAATCTTTCAATCACCAGTCTTTAAATGATATCTCGCCATGAAAATATCACCTTAAGGTTGATCAATGCGAAGCATGAAATGTTTACAGATTTTTTGGGTTCTCCATTTTTTGTTGAAAATTTTTCACTTTAAGACTTTTTCAAATTCTGATTGATTACTTTCTTGTTGCTTCTGAAGTCTTTTGTTCAGTAAAATTAACCAGATTTGTATATTCACTAGCAACTTCCTTGAGATTTTTTAATCAACAAATGAACTTTTCATCTTCTGAATATTCGAAGAAAATTTGTGTCGAACCAAATCACAAATAACAACGAAATTGATCAAAATTGTATCTTCTGTCTTTTTAATGGCTCTTATTGCCATCTTTGGTTCTGTTTCACTTGCAACTTCCTCAAGATTTTGTTAATCAAAAAATGAACTTTTCATCTTTGGAATATTTGAAAATTTTTAGATAAATTTGATTTTTTCCTTATTCTTGGAGGTTTGATAGCTTATTAAAAAGATATCGAGACAAGTAAAGGCTCAACTGAATTCTCATTGAATAAGTGGTAAATGCTGGAAAAATTTATTAATCAATTTCATGCCTTATTTAATTGATTTACTGACCATTTACCATTCAACTTCATGTTTTGGAAAAATCTTTAAATTAATGTTTTCTTCATGCTTGGCATCATCATTAAAACATTAATGTCTTTGAACGTCTTCTTATGAATCTCTGTGCAGACATTTTGATATCAATGAATAATGTGAAGAAATGGGTTTCAGTTTCAAATTGACTTGGCAAAATTTTGGTGAGATTTTTATTCAAATTGATCAAATTTCACCAAACCTTTAATTTCAATAAAATGGATCCAATTTTAAGTCCAGAAAAGGTTGTCTCAATTTTCAGTGCAAACGGTTTCCTAAATTTCCTCAAAACCTGTAAGAATCTGATCATGATTGTCCAAAGCCTTGACCATATCAGGCATTAATCAATATGGATTAACAATAATTGTCTTTGCCAGTTGATTGGGAAATTGATTACCGAGAATTAATGAGATTGATTCAAATTGTGTACTCAACTTGTACTCTACACAAGTCTAACCATCTGGTTGAAACAGTTTCATGATTAAAAATAATGTAACCTTTATCATGAAACTGTGATTGTCATTTCAATCATTATATCACTTGAAGTCGTTTACACTGGAAAATTGAATAATATTTTGTTGTCCCCACTGAAAACAGGTAAACTCTGAAAATGTAAATAACATTCTTTACCTTTCATGATACACATTCAGCTATAAATAGATACCTGAATTAATGATATTAATGATTTACACTTGATAACAATTATTCATTGGACTGAAGGCGATACTGTTGGTTATGAAATGACATCCAATTATTTGATACAAAACCATTTATACTTTTATATCTTGATTTTCATCTGATAATAACAATTGATATTAATAACGGTTCATAATGATACTTGATCATCATCAATCTTAATATTACAAAATTTACTTTTCACCATAATTATCATCATATTATCTGTTCTTTTTCTCATTTTCAGCTTTTCGTCAGAATTTTTTTCACCAATCATTTTGTCCATTGAAACTGTTTACTTTCAACTTGAAAGATAATGAATAAATAAATTGATTTCATGAGTGAAGGAACTTGAAATGTGATCGCCAATTTAATCTCAAACAGTTGAATCACACATTCCTTGAAATCTTCTGAATTGCCACTGAAATGAAAACTGAAATCCCAGGTAAATAGCATTAGAATAAACTGAATCAACTTGCAACAATCAATCTTTTTACCAGTCAATAGGATTTCTGACTAAACTAAAGCACTAAAAGATCACAAATTAAATCTTCAGAAAAAATGGATTCCATTTTGTCGCTTCAACGAATCAGAGAATCAAGTTCAAAGCTTTGAAAAACTCCGAGTATTTCAATCGATTGCAGATAATTTCTGAGTTTGAAAGTAAAAGTGAAATTTCATTCGAAAACTCTCAGGTTAAATTGGCCAATCCATGAAAAAGAATCAACTTTATTCTTTCAATCAATCATTCATTGTCATTCATTTAATTTACAACCAACATCTGAAAACAAATATTCAATGTTAACTGTTCAATCAATAAGTATTGATTGTTGAACTGTAAATATTTTTCCCAACCAAAGCAAACCTAAAAACCAGATTTGGGTTAAAGTCTCATTCAAATGGGAAAATTGTATTTTTTTAATTAACTTTGAAATTTATTAATTATTAACATTCAACCAATTAAATAGTCATTTCAAGAAGTGAACAGTTTGATTAATTATAAATGATCAAAGTTCAGCAATATTTAACAACAAAACAAATGTATTAATGAAATTAATCAAAAGCCTAAAATTTAATTACCATTATACATTAGTATTGCTGTAAACCTTTCAGACTCAGAGCAACTTATCAAGTTTACTTAATTTCACATTTTGTTTTTAATTGAAAGAAATTTCATTTTTAACAAGTTTAATGATAATTCAATCGGATTTGATGAAAATTCAAGCATTCTTTGAAAATTATCCTGAAAAGTATAATTTTATGCTCAACATTTACCCTTTAAAATGGAGACTTTTTGTGTCAATCTTTTCTTGTCTTTGTCATTGTTCAACTGTTCAACTCACTTTTACATTTTCAACTTTAATTCAATTTATATATTTTTTTGTTCAATTTCATTCTGTTCAGTACAAAATCTCATTACTCAAACCGAGGAGACTTTTGTTTCCCAATTTATTCATAACAATGCACAGAAATTATGATTGTGTTAACAATCATAATAATAGTAAATTGTATAAAATTACTATTAAATCAAATTTTGAACATGTTTACCTTCAAACCTTTTAATATAAAATTTTACTGTCAAAATTTTCATCTCCAAGTTGACAATCAATCTAAATATACAAAGGGAAGAAAATTAAACTCTAATTGAAAATTAATTTTCACAATTTAATTGATTTGTTTCAACAAAATTACTGAAGAGAAACAAAAAAATGGAAACATTTTGATATTAATTTCATTTTTAAAAAACTCAAGTTTAACCCAAAAAGTAGATTCAACTAATGGCTATTTTATTTACATTGTAAATGGTCAAAGTTAAATATTTGATTATTCAATTGGCTCATATTGAAATCTTTTATTATCATAACCCTGAACTTTAGCCTTTTCCATGATCATGAAATAGTATCACGTTACCAGAATGATTGTCAAAAGATGAACCATTTTCATGTCCATTCATGATGACCATTGTTGTCTTGGTTTTACCTTTTATTATCACCAGTGAATATAAGGCTTGATGTTTGTGTACATAAAATTATAAATTATTGTCAATCCAGATTTTAAGATGAACCAGTCAAGAATAGCTGAATCTCAAGTGTTCAGTTGAATACAGCATTAAAATGTAAACCCACACACAAAACATATTTGTATTAAATGTGGATGAGTATGGAAACTGAAGATGGTTCAATGGTTCAAAGTATCAATTTATTATGAAATTTTCTCATTCCATCAAAAGATAACTATTTTTTTCAATTTTTATTAATGATGTTAACTTGAATTTTCATTTTATCCTCTTTTTTACGGATTACAGTTATTGATTATTTTTATGTTGACTTGTTAACCAGAATTGGTGAGTTGATCAATTTTACTGATCAACCTTTTCATCAACAGACTTTACATGATTTTTGGGTTCAATGTTATTAATACAAGTTGATCATTGTTGGTAACTTACAATCAACATTAACCTAATTTTGTGATTTTGTGAGATCATTTTTGCTCCATGTTAACTTGTTGATGTAAAACAAAATCAACTGTACAAGGTAAAAACAAAAACTCAATTATGATATTTAGGTTTTCACTTGAAGTTTAACATGTAAAGTGTATCATCAGTTTGGGTTTCAATTTGATATTCAACGGTACTTTTTCCTTGAACCAGTCTTGTTCCTTGTCTCTATCAAGATGCTCAGATGATATAAACAGGATTGAGTGACACATACAAGACAACCTTTTCCTTTTCCACCTTTCTTTTTGCATCTTTTATACCTTTACTCACCTCATTCAACTTACCCTTTTTACCTTTGTTTTGTCAGTCTATTATTCAGTTTTTTACAGTCGATTTTTTTACTTTTACCTTTGTCTTTCTTCAGCACACAAGTTGAATTATGATGAAAGTTCCATTCTGGTTCAAGGAAAGCTTTCAAGATGTTCATGATGATTCTCTTCAACATTTCTTTCTCAATTTTTCTTGCTTTCAGCTTCTTTTAAATGCCATGTAAGGTATAAGAGTAACCATGATTGTTGTGAAGTAAATTTATTGAATTATTACTCCTTTAGATCTTGTTAAACATGTTCAAAAAAGATGGCGAACAATTGTATTTACAAGTTTTCATTTTTAGATTCACACATTAATACAATGCATGATAGTCATTATAACTAACCTTGTGGAATGATGATCAAGCTTCAATTTCGTTCTTGATTTTTTTTTCTATCTAAATCTAGAAACTGATACAGCATCTCGATGATGAAGCTTTTACTTAAGATAAAATGGTCACTGATGGTTGTTATGAGGTTCAGAAATTGACACAACTTTTATACAACGGCAATTTTGGTAACTTGTTATCCTTGTAATCGTATGTTTGTTGACCAAATGTTGACCAAATTAACCAAATTGAGAAGTAACCTTTGCTGGTTATCCTTAATGTTTGCACTGAATAAGAGATTGATAACTGACTGTTGGGTTTCGTTTTAATGAATAAAGTTGGGTGATTATGGGTTACATTTAATTTAATGAAAGTGCAAGAGTTGAACGTCTATTAAGCACAAAATGGCCAAAGCCTTTGACTTAAAGGCCAATCAGGATCACTTATAATCTAGAAACCAGAGCCATCTAACGTAATTAACTCATTAACAGTTTTTCCCGCATTTATGATTAATATGTGACTTCTTTATATTAAAAGTGGCTTATTTTTTCACTGATTGTTATTAATAGTTGATTGATAATCCATTTATTTTTTTGTCTTTTATGTCTACAGCCATGGTACTCGTTGTGCTGGTGAAGTTTCTGCTAAGCGTGATAATGGAATCTGTGGTGTTGGTGTTGCCTATGATTCAAAGGTGGCTGGCATACGAATGTTGGATCAACCTTATATGACTGATTTAATTGAGGCCAATTCGATGGGCCATGAACCTGATCTCATTGATATTTATAGTGCTAGTTGGGGTCCTACTGATGATGGTAAAACTGTGGATGGACCTAGAAATGCAACCATGAGAGCAATTGTCAGAGGCGTTAATGAGGTACTTTACCTTACAATCAATCATTTTACACGTACACTGTTATGTTTATTCATGTACATATGTATAGTGAACTATTCATTGTACATGTACACTTCACACTGACGTTAATGAAAAGTCTCCTTTTAAAAGAGACACTATTAATCAATTACAAGTTACTCAAACAACTCGAGTTATTGATTTTTTCTCTTCACTCTCTTTCTATTTCTTTCTTCATGTTCAAGAGACTTCTATGCTGACTTTTTCATTCATTTATTGATCTATTTTTGTTATTTCTTTCTTTCTTCGCTTAGGGGAGAAAAGGTTTAGGTAATATTTACGTTTGGGCATCAGGTGATGGTGGTCAAGATGATGATTGTAATTGTGATGGTTATGCGGCTTCGATGTGGACTATATCAATTAACTCTGCGATCAACAATGGAGAGAATGCTCACTATGACGAATCTTGTTCATCAACACTAGCATCAACATTTAGTAATGGAGCTAAAGATCCTCATACTGGAGTTGTAAGTGAAAATCAATGCAAGCCATTTTAATTTAGCCCAATTGACTCTCTTCTATTGGTTTTATGTATTTGACAGAAAGTTCAGTTTAAATAAGTCTGAGCTCATTTTCCAAGCGAAAAGCTCGATAAAATTCTTATTAAATACAATGTAATAATTAGTGTTATTTTTTTAAGGATAACTGTTTAGATCTTATTGTGGGAAAACATGTCTATTGTCTTTTCCCACTTTTTCATTCTTATTTCGTATTGATTCATTGTTATCTTCAATTTGATGAATTGATTTTCTTCATCCTAGTCTCTTCCCACACTAAAGTTAATTACTTAGTGTGTGTGCAACAATTTTGGTGAGTTGTTAACCAGAGGAGAAAGGATAAAGAAACTCGGAATCACTGATCAACTCAATAGAGTTGGTATACTGTATTGTGAAGCATTACAACATATGGAAATTATTCATTTTTTCTCATTCTCATAAACGTTTTTTATTTCATTACTGGTCAATATTTTTTCATTCCGATTTCCTTCTATACTTTTTAATTTTTGATTTTAATATATTTTCTCTGATTTCTTTCATTAAGGCAACAACTGATTTATATGGTAAATGCACAAAAACACACTCAGGGACTTCAGCAGCAGCTCCTGAGGCAGCAGGAGTATTCGCCTTGGCTCTAGAGGCTAATCCTAATCTTACATGGAGAGATATTCAACATTTAACAGTTTTAACATCTAAACGAAACTCATTGTATGATAGTAAAAATCGTTTTCATTGGAATATGAATGGAGTGGGACTTGAATTCAATCATCTTTTTGGTTTTGGTGTTTTGGATGCTGGTGCTATGGTTGCCTTGGCTAGTATCTGGAAAACTGTTCCACCTCGTTACCACTGTGAAGCTGGTTCTATACAGAAAACTATTCCGATTCCCAGCAATGAAAGTCTTTTCCTCCATATTGATACCAGTTCTTGTGCTGGAAAAGATTCAGAAGTTAATTACATCGAACATATTCAAGCTGTTATAACATTAAATTCAACTCGCCGTGGAGATGTTACCCTGTTTCTTATATCTCCTATGGGCACAAGGTAGTAATTTTATCAATCAAACCAAAATTAGATGCATTAGAAAATTCTTTCAGATAAATTGATTAGTTTTTTTGTATTAAATGTTGATTCGTGGGGATGTAACTGAGACTGAAAAGATTTTTTGTCAGGTAGTAAGTCAGAATTCTATTATACTACAATATTTAGTTGGAGTGACTTCCTTGTTTTAAATATTGTCTGACATTTTAAAAGATTGAAGTAACGAGACAACTTAACTTGTAGTAAACCTGGCTTCAATCTGTTAGATTTTATTCTGAGAAAGACTTTTCCTTGTTAGTTTACCTTCTTTCAAGCCTCATTTACTCTATTTTTGCTGTGTAAATATTGGATAACCTGAGTGAATGTACTAATCATTAAGCTAACATCAATATGTTTGTTGTCGCTTGTTTTCCAAATATTTTAGATCAATGATTTTGAGTCGACGTCCAAAGGATGATGATTCTCGTGATGGTTTTACCAAATGGCCATTCATGACAACACACACTTGGAGTGAAAATCCTCGAGGTCGTTGGACATTGGAGATTAAGTTTGATGGAGACAAACCACAAAAGGGTTTCTTCAAGGAATGGACTTTAATGGTCCATGGAGCCAAAGAACCACCTTACAAAGATTTACCCGTTTTGGACAAAAATTCAAAGCTGGCCATCGTTAAAAAGGCTCATGAACTGGCTTTTACCCATTAAACAACAAAATTCCTTTTTTCTTTCTCATCAAGAATCGCTGAACAAAATGATAAATATATAAGAATGTATATTTCTATGTGAAAAGATATCAAGAAACCCTGAAAGGCAAAAAACCAAGGAAAAAGTTAATCAATCACAGAGAATAATATAAATTTTGAGTATCGATGAAAACAAATGTGAAAACTGTCAAAATCAAGTCCAGTAACAATCAAGAGTGAGATAATTTGATCTTCCCCTTTTGTTTTTGCTTTTGTTTTATTCAAGGGAAAATCTTAACCCATTTATGACGTTTAAAGTGTAAACAGCAAAACATGAAATTCAGCTCCTACTCCTCCTGATTTCCGAAACATTCCGTTATTTTTCAACCTTCTGATGTTCATCATCATTCACTTTTCACTTTTATTCTTAAGAAACAAAAGACGAAACAATTACATATTTGATAATCAAGAAGGAGACGGAAAGGAGACTCAAAGTGATAACTGAGAGAAATGGCGAAAAGAATGGAAAATTCATTGCAATCAACAAGTCTCCTAATTTCAAGTCAAAGCCTATTCTAACATTCTGACTCTCAATTATATTAATTATCTTAATATTATTATTATGATGATGATTATTATTATTAATTTGTTATTTACCGTTAATTATGTTCCACAGAAACAAAGAAAAAAATATATAAATGGCGTTCATGTTGATATTTTTCTTTCTCCGATCTAGTCTTTTGATTAAAAATTATTTCAAAACGAGATCTTGATTGATTGATTTATAATTTGGATTTCCACTGATCAAATAAATGTTTAATTTGTTAATTCTTGACACCCATTGATGAAACCCTCGACAGTTTTTCACCACCCACCCTCCCCTATCGATTGACACCTGGTTCATCTAAATCCCTTTTTAAGGTAAGTGGTGGTGTTCCCTTGTAAATGCTGAATACTCTCATTCAACAATTCATCACAGAACTAATTTTAAAATAAGCATCTATTTGTATTTTCAAAGTTAATTTGTCTGATTATTTAATCATGCATTTGTTTTAATTACAAAGTATTTTTCCCTCAATGTTTGCCTCTTTTCCAATTACAGATGATTAAAATAAATGAAACGTTGACATGTTCAAAAGTAAACTTCTCGTTTTGTTTGCAAGAGGTAAATGAAGAGATAGAAAACAATTCGGAGCAAATAATTTTCTATTATAAATTTTATATTCTTTTTTGGTGTTTTCATCAATTATTTTTCTTTATCAATATTCAGAATAATTCACTTCTAATCTAAATCTTCACTTTGCTGAAGATTTTGTCTTGCAGATAATGATGTTCTACTATTGTTAGCTGATTGCTCAGCTGATCCGCTAGCAGTGTTGACACCGGTGCTTGATGAATCACCACCATCTTCATCATCATTACTATCATCATCATTGTCTTCAACAAATGATTGTAAAAAATTACTCAGGAAACCTCCAAATCCTCCACGATTACTATGCACTGGCCTGATACCAAAGTATAATTCACCAATTCGTTGAAGGTACTCTTTATAAGCTGGATCTCGATTCAAAACTGGTCCATATTTGTCAAGAAGTACATTGAAAGTTGATGTTTTACCTCTGCAATCAGAATGAGAATGAAATTTTAGAATCGAGGTTTTGAAATTGACAATGAATTATTAATCTTACCCTTCAATAGCTATAAGCAGAAACCATAAGAAATTGATCAATGGAAGAGTTGAGGGAGGGTCACTTTTGCTGATTAGCGGATGCTTGGCTAGGTAGTGTTGTAAAATTACGATGGCATAGGCGTGCTGATTTGATTTGGGAGAAATGTTGTTGAGGTTGCAGTTATGGCTTATATCACTGGAAGTCGAGGAAGAAGAGGCAACATCAGAAGAGCTTAAGGATGAAGTTAATGGTTGCTTAATCTCTTCTATGTTGGCAGAGCTACTAGTTTTTATACACAATAATTGTAAAATAAATTGAGCTATGAACAAGTCAGCCTCGGATTTGTAGCCAGAGTCGACATGGTATTCGATTAACATAAGAGCACAGTCTTCTCCACAAGTATAGCTAGCATGAAGAAAATGTTTACGAGAGTCGACATAGTTTTTTTCTTTCCATAAAATTAGCGCAAATTGCCGACGAATACGTTGCATTGGGAAAATTTTTGAATTCAATTTTAATACTTCTCCAGTGTATTTCATTCGCTCAGGTGTATCAGCTGGAATACGTGACAAAAGTTCTCCTATACGTATGGACAGATTGTTTGCTTCTTGCTCATCCTTCATAGCTGTAAAAACAAATAAAAACATTAGCTACAAATATTTATAATATTCAGGCCCGGAATACTCGAGAAATAGATGTAGGTGCAATGATTCAACCTAAATTCAACACCAATAATTGGCAGAACTAAAAGCAACATTACAAAGATCACCGTGACATTAAATAATACAAGGAAATTTTGAAATAAATGATTGACTGGAACATCATTTTTTTCCCTGTCCAGACTAGAGGTGTATTCATTCATGTGGCTTGAAATAATTAACAAAAATGGATGATACTATAATAGTGAATCATCACCACCCAACATTCATCAGGGAGCAACCAAATTATGCCACAGTATGGTTAATTTTTAAGGACAACCGGCTCTGAGATGAAACATAAAAGAGAAGCGATTGCAATTCATTACCTTCTTTCATATCCGTATCTTTACTCAATGTGTCAATGAAAAGGTTGGCAAGATCGGCACCAGAATTGTGTTGCTGTCGATCAAGCAGAAGAATAGCACCATCATAGAGAAGATTTTCCAAATCTTTAAACCTTCGAGAATTGACATAGCGAAAGTGTAAGGTTCGATACATCTGGTGGGCTTCATAATATTCACTAGACTCTATCAACTTGGTTAATTTTGAGCGTATCCTTTCTGAACCATGCGTTGCTCGTAAAGAAGACATTTTGTAGCCGATCTGTAAAAACACGGATTGAAAAAGGATTCACGATCAGCAAAACAATACACAAGTGGAAAAACGATTCACAGTACAAATCTTCCGCTTACCAGAAAAAATTTTACTCAAACCAAATCAAGATGAAACCAAAACTACTAGTTAATAATGAGAAAAAACAAGATAATAGAAGAATCAACAAATCCAATTTATTTTCACAACCAAATCTTGTTTAACCATAGCACAGGGCGGGATCAATATCTATTACGTCACCAGTAAATGCCTTTAATGCTTTTTGTTCAAATTATGCCTTTTCAATTTGAGTCAATTCCAGTGAAAATACAATACTTTATGAACATTTTAAACTGTGTAAAATGATTTATTTTGTTTATTGAAAAGCTATTGATTCAATTAACTTATGAATTCTGATCATACCTTCAAGATCTGTCGATTAATTTAATTTAATTATCTTTTATGTTTGAAAAGTGCGCTTCATTTTGGCTGGCTGTTGATGTTGTCTTGGTTTCAATAAACAGACAAGTTTTTATTTTGAATGGTAAATAAATGTACTTTGAAATGTTCAATGAATATTGTTCATTACAATCAGCATGAGTTTATCTTCAGCTGAGGAACATGGAGTCCGTTCAATTCTTGGAATGATTCCTCAATATGATCTAATACCTCTTGTATCAACTTTAACGAATGGACTCGTTAAAGTTAATAATGTCGAAGGTAAGTGATTACTTTTGAGATTCAATTATAATTATGAATAAACTTTTTGTTATGTTTCATTTCAGATGCCATTCAATCTTTATTAAAGTATTGTAAAGACTCTCTTGATATCCTCAAGCGTAAAAAAATAACTAAAGACGTACTATTCAAATACTTGAAGGAATCAAATGTTGATGTTTCGCCAAGATGTGATAAAGCAGAGTTAATTCATAAATGTATGAGCCATTGGAAAGTCTCCTCGATTACAACTGAGGTAACTGGATAATTTCAAAACAATTGATTCTCATTTTGACTTTACTAATAGGCAATCGACTGGGAAATGGCCGAAATGGACACATCAATCGAATCTCGTGAGTTCATTGTGCAGCCCTTTAGTTTAACTACTGAAGCATTGATGTCAATGGGACTCAACTTTGCTCAATGGTTTTACAACCTACTCAACGATGTTAACACGGACTCAGTTTTTGGACCGCAGCACTTTTGGTCTGATTCTATATGCAATACTACGATCTCCAATGGTAATGGACAAGATATGTGCCTATCCGTGACTGGAGCTATTGAAACTGTTGAAGCAATCAGACGTGTGGTTAATCATTTCCAATATCGTTTTGAGCCCAATTTGTACAAAGATGTTAAATGTGACATGGACGGTCATGGATTGGTTAAAATTTGTGTCAATGGCGTAATATACAAACACAATCAACCTGACGGAGTTTTCGAGAGCTCATTTGGTCTAATAAAAGACCCAGCTGCCTGTGATAGCAATTGGAAAATAAAATATTTAGAAATGCGTTGGAAAGTTAATTCTGTTTACACATATCAGATTGCTTAGATTTTGTGAATTTATTTCTGGATATTCACTCTATATGTGAGGCGATTACTAACTGTTAGGCTAGCCTCTTTGAATTAAAATGTAAATTCGAATGAATCGTCATTTGCTGATAAAATTCATCTTCATATGATCTTCCTAATTTTGAGCATTTACTTTGTAAATATTAAGTTATATGTAAAACTAATTATCATAAATTAACTATGCTTCTCCTATTTGAGCCAATTTCAAAGATTTTAATAATCCACTTAATAAATATTTTTCCGTATTTCGATTATTTTTTTTCCTTAATTAGACTGCTATTGGTGTTTTATTTCCCGAATTGAATAAGGCAAAGCTTTTATGTCTGTCAATTCAATCTGTCATCAATATTTGAAAAGTGCGCTTCATTTTAGCTGAATGTTAGTGTTGTCTTGGTTTCAATAAACAGCCTCTTTTCAAGTTGTCTTATTTTAAATGATAAATACTTTCAACATCAGTTTATACAATCGATAAACATTCATTTTAATCATCATCCCTGTTACCTGGTGAACCCATCTGCTCGCTGAGCAAACTGTGTCATTAAATTGAAACGCGTACCATTCCGCTCAGTTTGAATTTGGTATTGATCTCTTCATTTTTTCAACTTAAACCAGTGTTCTAATCATTCGCTTAACGGAAATCTTTAATCTTTTGTCAAATGTGATCTACTTTTCTTTTACAAGTGATCTTTTCTTGTTTTGCTTTGGGTTTGTCACTTTTTTCCAACAATTTGTCAATTGTCTAGAAAGTTTGCTTATTGAATTGAATTGATCAAGATGCCTGGAGTTGTAAGTATCTAAACTCTTTGTTTGCGTTACTCAAGAAAATTCATTATCACATAATTAATGTTTTTTATCTTTGTGTTCTTCAGGGATCTGAAATTGGATTTGCTACCTTACCACATCATTTACACCGAAAATATGCCAAAAAAGGCTTTGATTTCACGATCATGGTTGTTGGTACGTAATATTCATTTGTAATTTTTACTGAGTTCTATCAATTACCTTCAAGTTGCTCTTATTTGGATGTGATTACACCCTTTAATCTATATTGATCCTTTTCTGCCACTTATGCTTTATACAATCATCGCCGAGGTAAACAATCAAGATATGAGATTTAGTTTCATCAAGCAGTATTGAAAATGATAGATTGTAAATGATATTTATCAGTCATAATTTTATTACATATAATTTAGATGCAGTGTAAACATCACTATTGTACATTTATAATATTAGACATTATTTATACTTATTTAATTTAATTTTTATATTTCAGGTGAATCTGGACTTGGAAAATCTACACTAATCAATTGCTTATTCTTGGCTGATCTCTACAAAGATCGAGTTAATCCCCCGGTTGAACAACTTTTAAATCGGACAATGGTTGTTGAAAAGAAACAATTAGATATCATTGAAAAAGGGATTAAACTCAAAGTAACCATTGTTGACACACCTGGATTCGCTGATGCTTTGAATACTGAAAACAGCTTTGATGCGATTGAAGGGTTCATTGATGAACAGTATGATCAATACTTCAAAGATGAATCAGGACTGAATCGAAAAAACATTATCGACAATCGTGTTCATTGCTGCTTATATTTCATTTCCCCTATTGGCCGAGGGTGAGTTGCTTAACTTTAAAATTGAAACAATTGGTTCCAAGCAAGTTAACCTAAAAATGTTACCCAAATCAAGTTGCCATAAATCACGATATTTTGGTATCTGATATATAATCTGGTTTGATTAATATCAACTCAGAACATTTTACGGCCCACATTGAAAACAGTTTCCCAAACCCGTTGACATACATCTTCAAGTCATTAAACTTGTCTCTAGTTAGTCTCTCATATTGGACAACAAAGTTTCGGAAATTAATTGTCCAGCTAAATTAATTTCATTCAGGTTAAAATACTTTTTCTATCAACTGTGTGATCTCATTTTTAACTGTAATGATCAATCCAATTATGTTGCTTGTTTCCAAATTGCTTTTAACAAAAACTTGACATTCAGGTAGCAACATTACTAGCCTCCTCTAAAAGTTGCCCTGATCCACAAAAGGAAATATCCCAATCAGGACAAGACTATGAGCCCGTTACCATTATTATAAGTTATTCAAGATGATTGAATCAAAAATGATCAACATGGTTATTAATGTGACTATAAATTTACTTTACTTGCTATTTTAATATTTTATTTACATTTGTTAGTCAATTTTACTAAATTTTCCGATTAATCTTGAAATGTTATCCTGAAAAGAGCGCCAGTCATTATGCTAATCATCTAATACCAAGAAACTAATTTCAAACCATTTCATGTATTATTATAACTAATAACGTTCAGCTAAAATTTGATTGATTTATTTAATCAAAAACCAAAAGCCGTATCAATCATGAAAATTCAAGAAAACTTTGCATAACTCTTCATTTCTGAGTTGCATATTGAAAAGTAATTTATCGATTCAACTTTATTAATTTAACTAAAGGTATTTTTATTTACTATTAATGTGACTTTAATAGTGAAGCAAAAGAATAATTTTCAACCTTCAGATATTACTCTTCATTTTAATTAAGGTTAATAACTCACTGAGTTATGAGATAATTAACTGAACTATTAAGATTCACCTTGTCCCTTTGAATCAACTACAGACATACCGTATCGGCGCACATAATGTCACGGTGCCTCGGATCGAGCTCGCTCGTAATAAGTGAGAATTTGCGTCACTGAGCATGCGTTAACTCAGAAAAGGAAAAATTTGTAAAAATCGAAATTGATCGGTTAATAGAGAAATTTTGATTATTATTTTAAATTTTTCAATTCACTAATAGAAATGCATTCACAAGATCAAGTTTTTTCCCTGCTAATCGGTCGAGAAAAAGCTCAAAGTGATCATTAATAATAGCCCATGAGCGTCTAAATGGGCAGCAAAAGTGCTGTTATTTGAGCGAGCCCATTTTGAAGCCCCGTGACATTATGTGCGCCGATACGGTAATTTAGTTTTTATCATTCAATTAACCAAATAAATTTAATGTTTAACAAAATTGTACTCAATGATGGCAATAATTTACAATAGATGTCACTACAACATCCAATACTGACTTCAAATCTAAACGATTATCATTTGTAATTATTTTCAATCATTCATCTGATTGTAATTAGTCTTTTAATTGTTACTCTCCTACAATACTAAAAATTATATTCCTATTGACTTCACATGATAATTTCCGTCTTTAACACTCTAATGAATTGGCCTTTCACCAGCTTCAACTTGAACTGAAATTATCTTAAACATTAACAAATTAATTGAAAATAATTAATGAGGATAAACTTGTGATAATCATTCATCAAACTTTGTTAATTTTCATTATTAATTGTTATCTTTTTGCCATTCTTGAATAACTTTACGTCAAAATGGTTTCACAGAGTTTCATGTTTTCACTCTTTAATTCTGAATATTAATTGAAACGGATACCCTGTTTTTGATTGATTTCCGTCTCTTTTCTCACTTTCTTAATTTGTTAGAACAATTATGATAATATTAATAATTATAAGCATCATCATTATTTATCAGCATTATTCCCTATTCACAATTCATAGTTAATATTCAAACTTTTATTAATATTTTACACTCTAAGACATTGACTCAACTCTATTTAAATGGATTATTCAAGTTCCTTCCTTCCTCTCATGCCAACGGAATACAATTCATTTCAACAATCAATCTGATCATTAATTGTGTTCCGTTTATTGAAAAGTAAAGGCATAATAAGAATAAAAACTGAAAGAACAAAAAAAAATGAATTTGATTGATTAACTCCACTTTAAATTAATCAAATTTTAATTGACAAAATTGAGTTTCTCAACATTCAGTGAAATCAATTGAAGCTGATAAAATCAAATGCAAGTAAACTGACCATAACAATGATAATGATAATAAAAATAATGATAATAGTTATGATAGTAATATCAATGATACAGGGAATGTTGATGTGCAATATTTTCAATAAAAAAAGCAATCATGATTCGAATAATATTATTTGTTGAATGAAAAGTTTCCAGTTTCAAGACTGAACACACAGATAGAGCATCTATTGAAATGCTTTGCTCAGCTGATGATAAAAACGATTCCAGGAAAACTGATAGAGTCAACGAAAGGGAAGAATAAAAAAAGAGTAAACTTTTATACCAAAGTAAACCATTCAATTTAATCGAGATCATAATTTTTTTCCCTGCTGCTTGTATTTAACCTGAACAAGAAGCAAAAGCAAGAGTAAAAATTGTCTTCCTTCTCACCCTTCATTGTGATGATGAGCTGTAACCTTATCATCATCATCTCTTTACCTAAATATTGTTGTTTCTTCCCTTCTTTTACCCTGCTGCTAGTTTATTGGAAAAGGATATTTGATTTATCAGCACACTGAGTGAAACTGTGAATAGCCAAAGAAACGAAATCGAAATGTCCAACATTTTCGATTCTCATCTTTCTTCTTCTCAACATTTTCCTGTATCCACTTTTATCTTCCTCATCAGAATATAAATTGAACATTTTGTCAATTCTCAGCACATATCACAAACGACATGTTGATAACATTAAAATATACCTCTGTCCTCGTTAACTCTTTAACTGTTATTTTTTACATTCCCAAAAAACTCTTGTTCAAGTTTAACTCCCTGTGATTCCAGTTTTTATCATTCCAAATATTTTCCATGTTTCCATTCATTTGACACCTTTAAACAATCATTTTATTCACTCTAACTCGATAAAACAAATAGACTATAAAAAATGGTTTAAACTATTTACTTGGAAAATCAAGAAATTCATTCTCATTGAATCATAATTCGTTGAATATTATCAAAAGATAATCAGCTAATTATTCACTTTGAATTTGCATAACTTGACTTTTATCAAATTAAACAAATTAGACAAGCAAATGAATTTAATCGCAAATTCAATGAGCTCATTGATTCAGATCAATGATTTATACAAACAAATGAATTTATCATGACTTTATCAGGTAACCTTAGAATAATAATTGAGATGAAATTATTTCTCTATAATAACGAGAATCAGCTACAAATTGAACTTTACCATTAACAATATGACATTGTTAACAGTATTATCATCTTGTTAGTTAAAGACAAGATAAAAAGGTTTCAAGAATAAACCTAATTCAAGCTCAATATTGGATCCAATTATATTCACCAGAAGAAACTGGCTGATATTAGAGTGAAAAAAGGAGTATTACTTGTTATTCATTTGAACATTCAATTCAATTACAATCGATTCTCCTGATTCTAATATTAATCTGACTTGCTTTTTCCCTATTTTTCCTATTATTATCAACCTTAACAGGGTTACATTTCATTAATGTTTATTATCAAGCAAAACCACTGTTGGTAAAAAGTAAAAACATTCAATTTTCTGGTTAATCTTTTTTGAAACCCGAAAATGAAATCACTGGGAATTATCATTGTAATTATGTTAATTTTGATTCGCTCATTTTGAGCAGAAAATTCAAATCTTTTCGCCAATTGATTTACAATATTTGCTTCCATGAAGTCAATATTAATTGGCTTATTTTCATCCATATTTCACTCACAATTTAACCATTTTTAATCATTTCCAATATTTGGCTTGACAATTTGAAACCTAACAAAGTTAGTCAATGGTTAACCGTCAGATTGAGGATTATTATTATTTATCAACAGCAAAATTATTAATTCAATCTTTCATTTCAACTCCTGTTCAGTTGTAATAAGATTTATTTCTCTTCGTTTTTTCTCTCTTTCAATATCATTTATATCTTGTTCTGTTCATTGAATTTAACTCTCAGTTAATCCGATTATTTATTTTTCCCTGATCATGTTCACTCAGTTAAACTGTTAATTGCTGGTTTAATTTATTCTCGACTAATCTTCTTGCCAATATTTAATGTTATAAATCAGTTTGTTACTTTTCCAGATTCATCAATACCAATTGTTGAAAGAATCAGAACATAAAACTCAGAATTACATGAAAGGTTTAAATCGCAATTTACCTTTACATTTGTAAGAAGGTTTATCATTTCTCATGACTTTTCTATTGAAAATTTTCTCCAATTTCTCGTTAATTAACCATTCCATTCAAGATTGAAAATCTGTTGATCATTTAATGACGATTTAGATCATTCCTTTTCAAATTTTGCTTCATTAATGAACATTTTCAATTTAATCAACCAAAATAGATTGTAATTTTCAAGAAAAAGTTGATTAATTCCTTGCCATAAATCACTTTTTGTTCATCTTCTGTAAAACTTAAACTCAATTGAACTTCTTAACCTTTTTGTCAAAAATCAAGACAAATAATCATTGATGTTATACAAGTCAACGATTATTATCAGCTATAACTGTTTGATTGGTTTGACAATTACTTTAACAGCTTCTCGTTTCCCAATTTAATTTCAATCAGAATCACTCCCAGCCTTTCATCTAACCCATTAGAAACATTTTATTGTTTTTATCGATTCTTCATCAACTCGATAACCTAAAAAATCTTTACCAATTTAACAACCAAACACAATTTGAAACCTTTATCACTTTGTATCCACTAAACCAAACGATTTGTTGATAAACTTGAACATTATCAACATTCAACTCCCAATCATAATTTAGCTCTTCTCTTAATTCCTGATGAAACTTTCATTCAAATGCATTTCTATTTCATTGAACTTCCAACTTTCCATTGCTAATCAAAATGATTAACCAATGTAAATAGAAATCAACATTTTCTTCAATAACTTATATTGACTCAGCTATAAGTGGCATCATTTTTGGCACTTTACCTGAAACTGAATCTTAATCTTTGACTCAAATTGATTCGCCAAATGCTTTAAAACCTTTAAATATAAAAATAAATGTTTTACTCAAACTTTTAGTTCAATATTCAGAGTCTTCTTCATCTCTGTATTTACTTTTACCAAACAATTTGTTTACCTTTTCCATGGCTTTATCATATTCATCTGTAGCATTGACTAGACATTTATGAATATATATCCATGAATAAACAGAATCAATCTGATAACTTGGTATTTAAATTGCCTTTCCAATGAGAAAAATTTCAAGAAGAACAAGAAAAATAAACAAAATCATTTTTAGTCAAATTTTCATTTTCATATTTTCATCATTTTCATTTTGACTTGCAATTCCAATAAGCTGTTTATCACCATTTCATTCATGTTTACTCAATATTCACACTTTTAGATCTTTTCATGTCTAATTTTTGTTCCATTTCCAATGAGACAAGCAAAAATGAGTTGAGAAAAAATAGAAATGAAAAATTGCTGAAATGAGAAAATTGTTCAATTGTTTTCAGTGTTTTCAAATCTTCATGGAAATTTGTGTTTTCTCTAAAGCTGATTCAATAATTGATTTGCCATCATTTTTTTGAGTCAAAATTATTCAAACTTGATATTTGTTGATTCAAATTCCCAATTACATTTCAACTTGATTCAACAAGATTTATTGCATCTCTCTGACAATATTATCATTGGCAAAATGTTCAGAATCTGAACACATCAAGAACCAGAAACACACATTCAAGTTTCACTTATGATTTATGGTTATATATTTGTTCAATACTCGATATCGTTCAGCTGACCATTTCTGGGGAAAAGAGGGAACTCGCTCTTCTCTTGACCGTCATTACCTGAACTTTATCAATCTATCAATCATTATCCTAACTATTCTCAACATTCTTAACCTTCGAACCATGCAATTCATAGAAGAAGTAAAAGACTGAAAAGTAAAACATCAACTTGAGAATTGATGGCAACTCCAAATTTTACCTTTTCTTCTCTTCTCCTGATTTTCATGATCGATTCAATTCTTTTTCCTGCAAAACAAATTACAACTCAATACCAATAGTTTTTGTATTTGACATTTTTCAACATAAAACCGCCTTCAAATTGAAATGCCGGTAAAAGTGAATGTAAAGGTAAAGAGTGGAAATCAAATGCAGATTGAAATTTTCAAACTCAATTATTTTAAATTTGCTTTTATTTAATAACAAAAACTTAATTATTCAATTATATCGTTCACTTTTCATTGCTTTTAACAAACACTTAAATGTAAAAAAACCTTTTAACTCTCATTTAGTAAACAGTTTTTCACATTTTACTCAATCAATATTATTCAAGATTGATGAATATCTTGCTTTCAGTCCCATTGGGTGAACATTCAACATTTCAAATTGAATTCAAATTCAAGTTGACAGGGATAATTTCAAGGACCTTTTCACTGAATAATGAAAAGGGTTAAGTGTGTGTTGATCATGAATTTAAACAGAAAGCATTACAAATTGAAAACTCCAATAATGATAAAACAATATCATTTTAAAGTAATAATTGGTTTTCAAATGGAAAAGTTGACAGGAAAATTCATTCTTTCAGATTTTCCCTCTGCATTCAAAGAAAACATTTAACCATCAGAATTTCCATCAACATGAAAATTCATTGTTAAGATATTATATCTCAGCCTTTTGTACCAAAACGAACAAAATTACAATCAATTTTGCGATTTACACGAAACTTGAATAAACAGAATCTCGAGTTTTTCCAAGTTAAACTTGCAAATTATTCAAACAATACAAAGGAAAAATGGAATCGATTATCGATTTCTCCATGAAAACTGTTCATAATTCACAACAATTTATCACAATCCTTTAACTTTTATTTTCATCATCATTTTTTGTTCGCTTTTTAATGCAACAAATATATATTTTTTCACTCGCTTTCCAACTCTTTTTTACTCACATCAAAACTGTAATCACAAAAAAGGAGAAACTTTTTTTTCTTCTTGATAAAAACATTTCTTTGTGATTATTATTATTATGATAATAATAAATTCATTTTTCCCTGTTTTATCATAACTCTTTTTGCTTTGTTTCACCACTTTTTTTACACCCAAAAAAAGAGACATGATGATGATGAGGAAAAAGACAAACAAAGAGAAACTCTGATATTCAGTGCCATTATCAAAATTCAATTGAATTTAATTTCTTTTTCTGTTTCCATGTTAACCATTTATCAAATAATTGTCTTAATTCATCTTAAAAGGCTTTCTCATTGCACCATGAAAACTCACTTACATCATGTTAACTACTGTTAACTCCTATTAATACAAGAATATCATTTACCCTCTTCTATCATCATGATCATCAACTGTATTTACTTTTATCAAACAACATCAGAAAAGAAAAACTTGAAAAGAAAACTTGAAAAGAAAACTTGAAAGTGTAAAAAAGGGTTTCATTTTTTCACATCTAAATGACAATTAAATGTGAAAACTAATGAGTATAACAGTAAAATGTGAATGAGCATTAATGGGATAAAAAATGCTATCAGTTCATCATTCATCGAATTCATTTTGTGACCAAATTCAAGTTTGAAAAGGCAAAAGTTGAATTCAAAGCTTCAACTTCGAAGCTCTTCTGAAGACGTTTCAGTAAATTATTGGCTGCAAGTCTCAATGAAAATTTGGTAAACTTTGAAATTACTATTTCTAGGAAACTGTTTTGGGCACAAAAAAAAGTGGTGAAAAACATAAAAGTTGAAATAATAATATTTTCTCATTGTTAATGCTCACAGAGAGACCATAATGTTTAACTTAATTGTAAACTTGAACTGGTTTCTTGTTATTGTCCATAACTTTTCACTGTTGAACTAGTAAAAAAAAGTTCAACATTAACCCATCATGATATTTGATTTTATATTTTTATATCTTTTTCACTCTCAAAGTTGTTTCTTGTTACATTGTTTTCGCTTCATCATCCTCATCATCCTCTCATATCATCTTCATTCTGATTCTTTCTTCTTCTCTGTAAGTCAATTGTTTGTCAACTAAAAATATCTACTTGTATAGTTAGTAGATTGCCTTGTTTTATGAGCTACGCCATCATAAACATTTGCTTTTTTTTCTTGTTCAACACAACATTGAGAAGTTGACTTACTTAACCTATTTCTTTCATTTTTTTCCCTTCCATTTTGCTCATGTTATTTCATGAGAATGACCAAGAATCAGTTGATGAAAATAAACTCTTAGACAATACAAGTTGTAATGTTGAACCATCAACCAAATGGCAGTAAACATTTTACAAGCGTTTCGTGGTTTCAATGATTCCCTTTATTCACCAGCAAATTATTGCTACCCACAGAAATGAGCATAAAATATATTTGCTAGTTAAAATGAACACTCATCATTGATCAATGAATTTTATCTCTATTATTATCTGTTTGATGTGTGAACGACTTGACCAGTATTTTATTGCTGCAAAAAGGACATAAAAATTGTTGATTTTTCCAAGTATAACAATTTTCTCATGCCTTATGCAACATTTTAGTTTTCAATTTGAATCACTTTGCATTATTACATATTTATCCATTGGTTTGTTATGTTTATTTGTTGTAAGTTTTCACACTTTTCTGGTGAAGGATTTATCCTGAAAGGCTAAAGCTTGCAGATTAGATTGAAGATGAAAAATGAGGAAAAGATGAGTTCAACTTTGATTGTTTTCTCAGGCAAAATTGATGGATTACTTTTTTCCAATTGTTGACACATTTCTTTTTAATCAGTCAAATAAATCCTTTCAAGTTACATTTTTTCCCTCACCATCATCATGACAAAAAATTGAAATACATGAAATATTAGCACTAATTAGCAAGATTTTATTTCCATAGAAACATTGGCAGAATTTTTATATTAATTTTTTCTCCTTTCGCCATGTCAATGGTGATATAATTTGACAACTTATTGCTTAGGCAGTGTGTCACTAGTGTTGTCTTAGAGATAATTATTCAGCGATACGTGAGTTGATCTATCATGCCATCGATCGATGCAAAATCAAATTTAGATGAAAGTTGTCTTCAAAGTTATAAAAACTTTTCTGAATTTACAAGTTACGCTTTTCATTTTCACTCTACTTTATTGAAATTTTGATTAATTGCTTTTCAAGAAACTTCATTTCAATATAAATCGATCATGACTAATCTCGATTCAATGACGATTCACCTCAAGAGATTTCAAACGATAACTTGGAAGCAAATAACCTTAAACTCGAAGAAACTATTCAAGAAAAAGGCTCCAAATATTCAATCGAAAAAATAGATTAGACATTTCTCATGATTTCACTTTTAACACAAAGATTCAGAACTTGATCTGAAATCGAAATTCAAATTTTCAAAAGTTCTGGACAACATTTAAAGCAGCAGATTATTGCATTTTTTGACAATTTCGAAAATTAGTCTTCGATTCATTCAAGACTTCTAGTTTGGATCAATACTTAATTAAGTCATGATTCATCAAATCTGAGTTCTGATTTGCTCATTTATTCCTAATATTGTGCATTTTCAGCAACATTGAAACTTTATTTTTACTTTAGACTTTTAATTTTAAAAATATTTTTTTGTAAAAAATGAAAAAGTGATCTTTTTGCTCTGATCTCGACTAGTAACAAACCTTGAAATTCATCTTCGATTGTGAAATGACTATTCATTATGCATGATGTTTAATTGGTTCCAAGTGATTAATGAACCATTTGAAGATCAACTGATCAAGATAGTTCTGTATTACTTGACCCATTAAACACATAACTAGAAATGATCAACACCAGATTAACATTGATATTCACAGTTATGATTATTGAAATGAAATTTTCATGAAGTAATGAAACTATAATTCTTTCAATCTATTCATCTTTATAGATCAACTCAAAGTTTGAAAAAATTTCACTCCTAAACCATTTTTTACATCATTGTTGACATTGAAGGAAACAACTGAATACTTTCAATATCTTGAGTTAATTTCATCCTAATGAAGTTTCCCTTCAAACTATTTACCAAAGTTGCAAGTCTCTCATTATTCAAAATTTAATGTTAAAACAAATTTCCAATTACTCAGTTTAATGATCCAAATTGATTTAGTTTCAACAAATCAATGCCAGTGCAATTGACTTGATTACCATGATTTACAAGTGAAAAGCACAGTTGCCATAATGCTACTTACATTGATTATCTTGTCTTTTCATTTCAATTTAAGTCAGTTATCATCATTAAATTTGAACATACAATCTGTTTCATGAAAAGTTTCTTTCAGTTCATTTTAATAATTCGTCTTTTTATTACATTTTTTTCTCGACGAAAAAAAAATGAACAAAAATAACATTAACTACAACCATTGATATTGATATATTTTTACTTTTGTTTTTCGTTGTTCTCTTCATTTTGTCAAAAGATTGATATCTTTTCAGTGTTTATCTGTTATTTACGGAACTTTTACTCAATGAATCATTTTCCTTAATACAATGATAAACATATGATGATACTCTATTGATATAACTGTCACATCCTTTTGTTGTTTTTGCTGCCAGTGTAACCAACAATATAAAATATTGTCATTCACTTTGTAATTTTCAGCTTCATCTCATTTGCTATCATTTTTATTGCAACAAAAACTGAATCAGAATCAGATTACCTTTCAACCCTTTCCTCACAATCGCAGTAATTTATTTAAATATGCTTTTCCAAAGTGCCTTTTTTATTCCATGTAAATTGATATTTGAGGAAACAAAAAGTTCAATTTCCTTGAAACTAACGATAATGACAATGATAATGATAATGAAAAAACATGAAACATGAAATTAGCTAATCATCATTAAATAAGTTTCACTTTTTGCCTTTACCTTCTCATTATTATAGCATTTTACTGAAATGTTTTCCAAAAGCTTTTTTTCCATCATAACTGTTATCATAATTTTCAATCTCAACATTTTCTTCTCAATGTTTCATGGGAATTATATGGAATGACCAACAGATA
Organism: Tetranychus urticae; assembly: GCF_039701765.1. NCBI lineage: Eukaryota > Metazoa > Arthropoda > Arachnida > Trombidiformes > Tetranychidae > Tetranychus > Tetranychus urticae. The sequence goes on from NC_142958.1 coordinate 9,732,019, forward strand.
AAAATATCCAATAACTGGGAATTGAATAAGTTGAATATTTTTACTTCAATTCTGTCAGCCAAATAAATGTTAATCTTTTTGCTTCCCTTTTCATCCTCATATTTCATGATATATTTTGTTTGATTTAGTTGAATGTCTTTATATTATCATGATTTATGGTGACATGGATGAACGTGTCAATAGTTTTATCTTCATTCTTAATAATAACAGTTCCATTAATACCGACTTCCATGTAAACTCTGATTAACCTGGTAAATACCATTTCTTTTCAAGTATAATTCATTATTCTCATTACCTTCAACATCATGAGCAAAAGTGTGAGTAAATGAAATTTCATTTCAAATGTTGATCATGTTTCAAGAGCTTTTGTTTCAACATTAAAAATGCTAATCTTTTTGCTGATTTACATTAAGAATTTTGAGAAAAAGTTCATTATTCGAAGTTGATTGATTATCTGAAGCCTTTTACCTATTTTCAATTTTAACCTGAAAAGTTTTGCCTCTTGAATTAATTCAAAGATCAGAATGATTCTGGTTGGATTATCATTATTATCGTAAGTCACAAAATGTGACATTAAAGGTTCAATATGAAGTGCTGTCTTTTTGTGTGTATTTTAGGTTAATACAATGAAGTGGTGAAGATGATGTGAATGTTAAAAGGTTTATCCAAATACAGAATTGGTTTTTTATCTATTGATATTAAGCTTTTGTGGAGGAAGGGAATGAAGATGGAGAAGATGATGAAGATAGAAATTGTTGTTATCAATTATACCAAGTTTCCAATGCAAACAAGACGCAATTTTGTGGTTCCTTTCAATGAAAAGTAAATGAATAATCTCCTCTATCAATCTATTTTATATTAAAAAACATCATCATGATACATGAGTCTTTCATTTCTTTGGCTTTTTGCTATTGTCAGCATTTTTTCCCTTCATCTCTTTCAAATATTCCTCTTCTTTTTTTGTTACTCTAAACCTCACTTGAAATCAATCATCAACCTCATGATAATGATGATATAAACATGGTGAGATCTCACATGAAGTTTAATTTAGTTGATACTTTGTTGCTAATGTTTCCTCAAAATACACTTTAAGCTATTAAAAGGGAAAAGTTGAAAAATTTCATTTTACATTTCAAGTAACTTTTATCATTTCAATTTGCAATTTCAATTGAAAAAAATAATCTAAAAGTTGATCAAAGATTCAAAAGTTGACAATGAGTTTGATTTGAAGTCAAGAAAATTAGACTTCTCCATTAATGGACACTGTCCAGTGTCTAAATGATTAATAAGTGTTACCGATGCTTTTGATTGGTAAAAATGTTGCTGTTACTTTGATGCATTGTTTTCCGTTGAGTTATTGTTGACCATTTTTGGTATCAACATGTTTGACAAAGCAAAAGATGATTCTATTGATACGTTAATGGGAATAACACAATCTGGTTACAAGGAATCAGTCAATGTAATCAATGTTAGCGATGTGATTACAGGAAACTGAAATGGGTAACAAGGTAGATGATGATGAAGATGATGGTGATCAATGAAGAATGGTCAATTTAGAAGCAATAAGAAGAAATGTTTGTAGACTGAAGAAGAAGGCAAAAGAGTTGTAAATGTTAACCAGATTCCTCTTGAGTTACATGAGATGGTGAAATAATTTAGATTCTTGTTTTTTCTCTATCTCTTGTTCCTATTGTCTTGCTTGATTGCTTTGGTTTCATTGATTTGTAGACACAATTGTTATCAGGTAAACATGGTGGATCCTTGAATGAATCAGAAACAAGCCAGTCGAGAAACCAGCAACAGAATGTCTGCAAAAAAGGAAAAGGTTTCACCAATAATTCAACATCTTATTAGCATCAACTTTTACATGATCCATGATGATCATGATTATTGACTTGAAAATGTTTCTCTAAATCTCTGTAAATTTCATGATTCAAGCAAAATGTTAACCTTTTGTTTCTCGACTTTCATTATCATTCACTTATGAAGTCTCATAATGAAGATGAAAAATGATGTTGAACAAATGGAAATTGATGACGAATTTTAACCTCAAGTGATGCTTGACAATGGAGAGAAGATGAAGAAGAAAAATAAGAAATTCTGAATCTTCATCTTTACATGATTCTTCGAGTTTCATCTCAAACCTTTTACCCATTGGATTCCCTTAGGCTAATCTTTTTTATCCACTTTTTCCATTTTTGTTCAACTTTTCATCTTTCCCATCACCTTTATCTTCTCGCTCATCATCCTTTACTTTTATTATTAACATCTTAAGTTTCATCAATATTATCATGATCATCATTTACCTCTTTTGTCTCTTCCCTACTTTATGTCAACCTGGCAGCTCTTTAATTTTCAAGCTTAGATTCATTAGCTAATTAGAATTACAATTGAGAGATTGCTTTAAGAGATTTTCCTTTATTCCAACCCAAACTTGATTAACTTAATTAGAGTCGCAATCTTAAATGATTTGCTCATCTTCATCAACAGTTAACAGGCACATTATTCAAACCCACAATAGGCAAAAAAACAACAAATGTGAAAAAACCAAGTCAATGTCTGTTGACAAGAAGTTGAATTATAATTGTCAACACAAGATATACATAGTATTATTGTAAGGCGACAACAATTAAACTCTGTTGATTACATTGTTTAATTGAATCATTGTCCACGATTGTATTGAATCTCATTGATTGTTGAAACAAAAGGCAAAGTTATTCATAACTTGAAACAACTTATTCTTCTCATGCAAATTGTTTCATCGTTTTATTGAATTTCTGTATTTGCCAACAATGATAAGACAAAAAAGATGACTTTTTCATGTAAATTCATTTTTTCAACTTTCAACTCTCTTGAGATGAAAAATTATCCCTTTAAAAGTTCTTTAGGTGATGAACTGAAAAACTGTTTTCATAGCAATTTGTCAGCAATCACAATCCATAATTATCATAACGATCAATAGAGTTTATTGAAAATCAAAGAAAATTTCTTTTCACTTTCTTGAAACTTGCTAATGTTGATTTGACTTCTAATGGTTAACATTTAATTTAATTTCACAGATTGAGCCAATTAGATATTCAGTTCATGAAACGAATCCACCAAAAGGTTAATCTTGTTCCCATCATTGCAAAAGCTGACGCATTTAAACCTGCAGAACTTCATATGTTTAAAAAAAAGGTAATTACATTCATCTTTTCATCAATTTTTGGTAATTTCCTGAAGATTGATAAACTCTTGAGAATAAAACTGATTGATCGAGTAAATGATTAACCCTTTTTTTCGTGTTCTCTTTCTTTCTATCAACAGGTTCTCAAAGAATTGGATGATCATGGGATAAGCATTTTCCGTATTCCTGAATGTGACAGTGATGAGGATGAAGATTTCAGACGGAAAGACAAAGAGATTAAAGTAAGTTGACATTATGAGAAGCAAACAAAGAAAAGGGTTACAAAGTATCTTCATCTTTTGTTGATCAACATTTAATTAGATTAAACAACAATAAAAGCTGCAAATTAAAATATCAAAATAACATGAAAACAAAAACCTTTTCCAACTGTTCAGTCAAAAGTCATAAAAAGTGCAAAAGTTATGCAAACATCAGACAATTGATAATCATTATTCCTTTCAAAACTCAATGTTCATTCATTCACCATGTTCTTTCCATCATTTCCATGGGAAATTCAAAACTATTTTTTCTCTTGATTTGTTTACCATCAACCTTCAGGATAGCATTCCGTTTGCTGTTGTTGGAAGCACAACTCAGATCGAAATAAATGGTCGTAAAACTCGTGGTCGAGTTTATCCATGGGGTTCGATAGACATTCAAGATGAACAGTTCTCTGATTACGTTAAATTAAAAACCTTTCTCAGGTAATTTTGACCATCAGTAAATTCGTTTGTTAAGCAAATCTTTTTGAAATTTGAATTTCGTTCAAACGAACATTTGAATCAATTTATTGATATTTGATTTCAATGTTAAGGTTTGCTTGATAATGGCTTTAACCTCTTTAAATTTGATTTGAATGATGAGAAATGTTTTCTTTATTTTCATTCATTTTATTCATTTCATTCATTCCGATGATGCGATTGATGATTATCTTGCCATCGTTATTGATCATCTAAAGCCTTCACATGCAAGACTTGAAAGACGTAACCAATGAAGTTTTGTATGAAAATTATCGAGCTCTTTATTTAACCAAACTGGGAAGTGGTTCTATAAGGTAATGTATAAATACATTAATTCATCAAGAATATCATATTATTTCATGACATTTTTCTTGCCTTCTCCTTTCATTCAATTCACCTTCACTTACATCTAATTGATTTTCATCTTGCAATCTTCCCTTCGCCTTCTCCTCCTCCTTGTCAACTTTAATAACTTTTTCTTCTTCTATTTACATGTTTTTACCTTCCCTGACATCCAACTCTTTCCTTACCTTTAAATACTTTCTTCCCTGTTAATGCCAACATGATCATTATTCTTGACTTTTCTTCATTTGTTTTTAATTTCACAGTCCAATACCTGTTCGAGCTGCAACCGAGGCAACAAACACCTCAATTCCTGCTGATAAGTTATTACAATTAAAGGAAGAAGAGGTAAGTTTAATTGCAAAATCACAGATTACAAGGATGACAATCAGAGTAATGATAAATGTCCATTTCAATGTTCAGTACAATGGAACTTTCATTAAGATTAACAAATTATAATCTTAATACAAATTGCTATTTTAGGTGAAAATTCGAGCTAATTTCCATGATCTTCAAACTAAAATAAGCTTTGATCAACGAAAAAAAACGTCAATCTGTCACGATAGTAAAGTTGATATCAATTGAACTTTGAGTTCGTCATTGAACTTGTCAAAAGTAAAAAAATGATTCCCTGAGCTAAACTGAGATAAAGTGTAACTCCAGTTTGGTTAGTCTCAATATTTAGTCGATTATCATTAGCATCGATCAATATTGGCTTGTATTCATTATAAACATAAATGTGAAAAAAACTCGAATCAAATTAATTGAGCTCAGAACCTCGAAAAGAGCATTTGTATTTTTCATCAACTTTCACTCAATTACATCTGAATTAATGATAAAATTTTTCTCTCTATTCACAGATTCGTCGAATGCAAGAGCAACTGATTCACATGCAAGAAGCACTTCGTCAACAGTCTCACAGCGTACCTGCCAGTGGTAACCAATCGGCCGATTCCCCATCACCTTCAAGTCCAGCTCATAGAGATGATTCTCACTAGTAGCTCAACTAGTGACACACAACTTTTCGAGAACAGCTCTTAAAAGTACTCTTTATGCTCACTGCTAAATGATATAATTAACTCATCACTTGATTATCAATCAAAAGTGTGCGAGGTATTGAGTGTCAACAAAATTGTAGCTGAAAGACGCGAATAATGAATCAGGCTAAAAGGATGAGATTAAAAGCTGTGCTCCTCTTAAGTTGCACAAACAAACCATTTAATAATCAAGTTGACAGTTACCTCATTCAGATAATATATAATATAATCCAGACTAATATAACCAAATATCATATCATGAGTTATCAATTATACACAACTTCATACAACTCATCCAGTTACTGGATAAGTTCACTTATAGTTACACAAAAATTAATTATACAACCAAAGACATATTGAAAACAATATAAAAAATTATAATCAACTAGATAATTGGTTAACTAGCAACTTTGGGCAGCTTTTTGGTTTCATTGAAAAATAATCATTTTTTCAAAATTGTATTCAAAGACAAAAACTCAATTGCATTTAATCCAACATTTAACGGCATTTACTATCAAGTATAATACACTTTTCAATGGTTGATATTATTTTCGTTATTTCCTATCAATTTCATCATTTATTGTTTCAATACCTTTTTTTACACTTTTGTTTACTTCAATTTCATTTTCATCTTTTCTTCCGTTTCCATTGTATCCATTTGTATACACAATTGTAACTCAATAATTGTACTTAATTTCTAGTCATGCAAACCTGTGCTTAGACAATGATTAAAGTTAACTTTATACCAAAAGTAATGACGGCCAATTGAATTTTATTTAAGGTCAAAGTGTTCGATCGCGAGTAAGTCCATCCAAGCCAAGTTTTGGTCAATCGCTTCTTTACCATTGAATCTGTCGACTTGAACACACCCTTACAGGTGATTGTGATTGAACCATTTGTGTGATGACATTTGTCGATGATCAAAGTCAATCCAATTGAGAGTCCATCATTTGCATGATGATTGATTACTTTGTATGGACAAAACTGTAAGAGAAAAAAAAGAAAAAGAAAAATGAAAAGTTCATTTTTGTAATCGGTTGGCTCATGATTTTTGATACACTTTTCTTGGTTGAAGTAATGAAGCAAAGTAATGGCAGTTTAAACATTATTGGATCATTATTATGTATGAAAAGAGTGTCTGAGAAAAGGTTGAGAAAGTTGGAAAAAAACAGGAAAACAGGAAACGGAACTTGAGATAATGATGTGAACAAAGTATCGAAACTATTGAATGAGCTTTTCATCTTCTCTTGTTTACTATGATGATGCGAATGATGATCAAGTTGATCACCTTTTTTCCTCTGTTGTCTCCTTTTAAAGCTAAGCCTTTTCACTCTCTTGTTATATCAATCGAGGCTTGCAGCTATTGAGCTTCAATTGAATATGAAAACCCTCAAGTTATCATGAACATGGTATGAACTATTTCAAAGGAATCATCTAATAGTGAAAGATAGAAAATGAAAAAATGATTTGTTTCTAGTTTTTTTCTCTTTCTTTCTTGGACTTTTATTCTTTCTGTTTCTTCCTCTTGAAACCGGAACCAGGCCAACAGATAATGAGGCAAAGAAAGAAGTAAAAGGTCAAAAAATAATGAAAACAAGATTGAAAGGAAGATGGGAAAACATCAAAGGCAAGAGAAAGATGAAATGAATAACAGAAGATGTTAAATACAATTTGAAAAGTCAAAAGCAGAGTAGATCAACATTTCTCATTGTAAGTGGTTGCAGCAACTGAATATAAATATTTATTAAAATCAAATCAATTTTCATTGCCGCGATTCGCCTTCAGGTATAAATTGTTTCAATATTGAGTAATCACATGTATCTTGTTTTCAATGTGGAGTTGGATTGAAATAGTTGACATGAAGTTATAAACTCGAGTTATTAGTAAATGTTGAGTCACTACACTGAGGATATTCACGATCAAGATTCGAAAATTAACAGTAAAAATTTCTCTTTTCTCTGTTTTCGAAAATTAAACCCATGTCTTAACGGTGCGTGCTGAACAATTTGCAGATATTCTGATATTTTGATGTTAACTACTATTCAAACATGTATCTTTGTATTCTTGAATTAGAGTTGCCTCTAGTCATGAAAGAAACAAAACTATTTTGATTCTTTAGCAAGTGTGACTGGGCCAAGAGTATCCACAATGGATTCTCTTGTATTATTTCGGTGCTGTTAGATTCAAGTTTTTGGATCATAGTCCACTAGACATGTTTGACTCTTAATGGGCTTGAGAAAACATTTTTTACACAATGGCAATGGTACATTTAAATGAACGAATGTTCCTAATAATGAATGAATCACTAATCAAAATTTTTGAAAAAATAAGATTAAATCTTTGAAACACTTTGGCATGCACAATTGCATGGCAGCTATTCTGAAAAATGAATGAATAAAATTAGAATCAAAAGCAAAAAAGTCTACAACACCGGGGGTTCCCAAGTGGTCTCCCTCCCAAGTACTAACCCGGCCCGAAACTGCTTAACTTCGGAGATCGGACGGGATCCGGTGTTTTCAGTCTGGTATGGTCGTAGACACAAGAGAAGTGAAAAAGTAATATATAAAATAATTTAAACATACTTCTGGTCATAATTCTCGAAGCTCAGATTGAAAGAAGCTGGAAAGAAATGTAAATATCTGAACTAGTTAGCTAACTGTAGAGGCCAAAGACCATGACGGGATAGGAACAGAAGTTTGTAAAACTAATGCTTAATGAGTCAATACTGTATATAAATATGCTTATTTCATTCCGATGTGTTAAAAGTCAAAAGTTACCCTTATATTCCATGAACTTGGAAGATTCCATTCTAAATCAATCTTTCCTTTTGATTGCTCGACTGGAAGTGGAAGTGTACAATTAAGGTCAACTTTATCACCAAGATGATATTCACTTTTATCAACTTTTATTATCGGCTTTAAATATTCACTCCCAACAATTCCCAGTTGAATTGTATCTTGAGTTTCATTTTCTTGCCTCGACTCGTCCAGAGTAACATTGAATCTTTTCTCTGTAATAATAAAAACAAGAAAACAATAAACGAAATTCAATTAAAAGGTGAATCAGAAGAGGAGAAAATAAATTGCAATATAAATTGAAAACAATTGAATTGTTTTTGATTGAAATAAAAGTTGATTTAGAGTAAATTGTCCAAGTTTAACCTGGCAACATTTAATAAATAATGAAAATGTAATGAAACGCGAAACTCAAGTTGATCTTAATCATAAAAGAAGCGATCATTATCATGAAAAATAGTCTAGAGGAGAAAATTTTCAATCGTAAAATGGAAACATCGATAATAAATTTGACTCACAAACAAATTGCAATTTGCTTAATCATTTGGAATCCAATTTAACCATATCACATTGACTGTTTCTCATCAAATCCATAGAGCAAGTTGAAATGAGATAATCAAAAGGACGAAGGGAAAAGTTGAAGTCAATCAATAATAATAAGTGGATACAATAAGTTAATAGAGACTAAACCATGGTTCAAGTCGATCCTCATTGTTGACCATTTTTCAACCGAACTGCATGTTCGTCCTCCCATCTCATCATCATCCGTTTCCATCTCCTTTGAGAGTCACTATTTACCCTTCAATGAACTTGATAATTGGAAAAAAACTCCTTTCCAATCAACCTTTTATCTTCTTTTCTTCTTCTTAAATCATCCCTTTAAGATGATGATGATAATGATGATAAAATATATAGATAATTGTTTGAAAAAAGAAGTTGACTCAAGAATTGATTATAACTTGAAATTGGGTTAAATTAACCATGCATGTTGTGTTGACAGTAACTTTAACATGACTTTTTCCTTGTCAACTTCTGGTCAACTTGAGATTATCTTGTCCAGAAACATTGTAATACATTATAATAATGCTAATAATAGATGACTTTTTATCTTTTACTGTTTTCTACCTTCAACCACATTTCATCATGGTTACATGTTGAACCCAATTTTTGTATCAATGATCACAATTATTGTTGGCTGTTTGGTTGAAAGAAGATATTACAAAAAAATCGAAATCATTTATCAGGTTTGGCATTCAATGGATTTACTCAAGCAAAATATAAAATGTAGCAAAATATGGAAAAGGCTATTCAAGTTGAACCAAATGAAATTCATTATTTTCAATTAATTTATTTATCTCATCAATTTGCTATCATAACAATCTCAATATACTCTTGATTTCATCCACAAAACATTCATCATGAAAAGATTATAGTTTTTACATAACTTCATACTTGTTACGAACGAAACGAGTCTCTGCTTTTCTCAGTTTTCATCAAATATCGGTGCGATAGTTGATTTGGTCTTTAAGAAAGTTGAGTTTTTCAGAAATATTCGTTATACATGTATGTTCGACTAGTTGAGTTCATGCCATTTGTGTTGCCTTTTCACTGCTGGCTTACAGTTCAAATGAGCTCGACTTAAACACACCAATTTACGCAAAGCAAGGGCCATTTGAGATTTGAAAATGAAAAAGATTTTCTTTTTTTCTTGTTTCTTGTAATATTTAGTGAATCTCCTGTTTTATGTTATTGATCAGAAATCGTTACTCTGAAGATTCTGTCTTCATCTGAATTTTTCAGTAATTGGAAAACAGATTTACTCGATTTGGTCTAAAATTTATTACTTTTTCATAGGATCGATTTACGTTTCGATTTTGAGTTTTCTCATGAAAATATGGAAACTTGAGAAAGTGTCGATTCAGTTGAAAGTTTTATCAAAAAATCAAATTTCGATTCAAGAGTTTTCGATTTGTAGTTTTCGCTGTTCTTCAATCAACAAATCTTCTTCAACTTTGTTATGAGGAATCATTGAAAAGCATTTTCACCAAAAGGTTAATCTTTTCAATAGTTTCTTTGGTTTCATTTCAATTTTATGAAACCGAAGAAACTTTTAATTTAATGTTCACGGATTGATTAACAAATGGCAAGTAAATCACAATCAATATTCTAGATAAACTCTGAATGTTGATTCGTGAAATTAAATTTGATCAAAGAGCTGATCAAATCTATTCTAATGTACGATTCATCGAAATAAACATTGGATTCCTTCATGGATTTACTTTGCTTACAAAGCAAACAAAAACAAGGTTATGATTAAAAGGTTGTCCAATCAAACGGTAAACGTTAATTGATTGAATGCTGCCATTGATTTAGTTTGATTACTATTGGAACGATTAAAAGATTAATTGGTTAAATGTTTACAGGGAAGAAACAAGAAGCTACGAATTAATCTGGACTCAGATTAAGGTAAAAGGATTTTATCAGCAATTTGTGCCTGATTGGTTCGTTTTCATAAAATTATTTACATTGAGATTAAACCGTTGATTCCTTTGATAATAATTGTTCACTGGAATGATAATCAAGTTGAACTGAACAAGAAACCAGATTAATTGTTTTACTTTCATGGACAGAGTTGCTCTTCAGAAAGCAAATTTGATTTCATCTGACAAATGCCAACAATCAAGTTAAACAGCATTAGTTTTCCGTTTTGTTTTGTGTTGATCAGATTTTCATTTTAATCTCTAACCACCAACTCAATTAGTTGGATAATTTGAAGCTTAATTCAAGTTACAATTGTTTTCCTCTTTCACATCATTCCATCTCTCCTTTTGTCTTCAACTATCTTCTTCATCTTGGACTTTATCTTCTTTAACCGATTATTCCCTTAAGTTGAAAAGTTGTCCACTTTTTTCTCTATTATTGTTGAAACATGGTAAAGTTACAAGTTCATTTCATATTGAATTCATTGACAATCTATTATCTCAGTTGAGCTCAACTTGATCCAATTGATTTCCCAAAGTCTAATTTATAAACTTTCCATTCTGCTTTCCTTTTCCTCAACAGTTAATGACAATTACAGAAGGCAAAAGTAGACAGAAAACTGCAAGAAAATCAGATGAACCAGATTTTCATTTCATTTTATTTCTCACTCCATGTCATCTAATTCATTGTTACAAATGTCATTACTCTTTTAATCCTCCAGATAATCAACAGATTGTTTCATGTAGCTTTTGGTAAAAAGGAAAGTCACATTCACTATAAACAACATTTTTCAATGAGAAAATTGAAAAGTCAAAGAAATGTCACCCAAAAATTTTGAACCAATTTCATTGTTTATAGCATTACACAGTTTATAAATTGTGAAGTCTGATGTCGATCAAGTCAATCAAATATCATTTCTGGTTCACAATTTGATTTTGGCGACGAAACGAAACAAATTATGCTTTTAAGTTTCTTCAAACAAAAGACAAAATCAAAGTTGAAAAAACGTTTAGATGTTCAGTTATGTCTATGATTTGTATTGGTATCATTATACATTGGTATTACACTATCATAAAGCAATATTTCTTGGTGTCTGTCCAGCATCGAGCACCAAAAAGGTTTAACTTGCTGAATGAATACAATTACTTGATACAATTTGAGGTAAATTTAGTTCTTGAGCTCAGGATATTTTCACCTTAACCAAACCTCAACACCAAGTTGAGGTCAGGCAAATTGACAGGCAAGAAAACATCGATTAAATGAGGAAATTGATGGGTTTTTCATCTTTCATGGCATATTGCATTATCTTGTTTCAGTATCCATTTGGATCATGATCAGCATTAAGGAATCAACTCTGATTGTTCCAAATTTATAGATTCCAAGATTCTTTTTGCCGATTGTTTCCGTGAAAGTAAAAAAGTAACTTAATTTTTGCCCGATTCTGGTGAATAATCATTTCCATTCTCAGGAAGTACGCATAGCTTTTTTATTAGATTTAGTGTTACTGGTTACACTGAGTCAGCTTGATGAGCGTTGTTTTAACATTAAAAGGTGCAAATTTGAAACAATTAGTTGGTAAAATGATGGACCATTTATGATGAGCATGGATAATGAGCGTTAATTGTGTTGCTATTTTGGTAACTGTTGTAATTATCCTTTGGATGATCAATTTTTCCTGACTAATCAAACGGTATTCACGTAACCAAAAAAATGGTTAAAAAATGTCTCTCAGGTAATTCATCATTAAACTAAACATAGTCTCTTAATTACCTTACCATGATCATTGCAATAAAACATAAATCAGCTTCAATCATTTCTACTAATCTATTTATATTCAGTTTTTTTCTAGTTTTTTTTCTTCTTCCTTACTAATTATAATTTGTTTAATCTTCTTCCTCGTCATTGTCATCTAAAGATGATGTGTTGAGTTGTTTATGATCTTGTAAAGTGAAAGACTCTGGAAACGCAAATGATAGACGAACGTTGCTTCCCTTCAAATTCATTTCAATTTCATAATTAGATTCAGTTTAACAGCGTGATTCATGAGTAAATCAATAGACATTCATTTGAATAATGAGCCTCATTTAGTTACAACAGCTAATTGTATTATCCATAAAATGGAGCCAATCAACAATCATTGTACACTTGGAAAAGGTTGACTTATTGTTGAGCTTTTTTCCTTCAATCCAAGCTTTTCAAATGTAAGCATTTATCTCAATTAGAGATGAAAAAAACAATTATGACTCTCATTGGAGTAAATTTAAGTGATTATTTAAAAGTCATTCATTTAATTAAGTCACTACAATTAACTGGAAATTGTAAAATAAACAAACAAAATGATTGATAATCCATGTTTAAAAGAGTCTGATTTGTCTCTTTTGCCTTCAATAATCTTTGGTTGCACTTCCAAATTGTTGCTCTTCAATGAAAATTTGGTCATTATAATCAATCTATTTGATCATTTTTCATTTAATTAGGGCAAAGGTAAGACTTGGATGTTAAATAATGATCACATTTAATAAAAACTTAACATTAATAAACTCAGATTGAAACAGTTACCATTATGATTCCTGATAATAAATGTAAACAAGAAAATTAAAATTTTAAAATTCATTCAATAATAACTAAGAGATGGCGCTGACTACTTAATCGGCAATAAATTACAATTTCAAATTTTTGGTCAATTTTCTCGTTAAACTAAATTAATTTAATAATATGCTGTGGTAAAAGATGTCAAAGTAAGTAATTCAATTAGATGTGATGATTATTGGAAGCTGAAAAGCTAATTAAATCCTTAATTCACCGTGATTTGCTTCCTTGTTTTACTTAGCATAATTAGCAGATTGCCCCTCACAACTTGCTATTTAACGGTTTTACAACGGTTTTTGTTTAAAGACGACAATTTGTCCGTTAACTTATTTCATGTTTAACATTTTAGTTTTGGGTTAATTGAATTATTTTTTTGAATTTACAAAATCTTTACCAATCATTCAGGACTTTGTATAACGATTTTATAGACCTCACTAAAAATTCAATGGTAAGTTTCCATTCGCTGTAGTAACTCATTTTTGTGTCCACTCGTTTTGTATCTTCAGGTAAGTTAATTTTGACTATGTGGTCTAATGTTGTTATTTATTTTTCTCCAAATCACCAATGTGTCTAATCTTAGGTGAACCTGCTATTTTCTTGGTCTGTTTTATGTTGTGGACGTTTTTTTCTAGATCAAAGGCTGAGCAAACTTGTCGTCAACAAATTTTTCAAATGACTTGGATGGTAAATTAAATTAGACTAATATTATTAACACAGTAAACTATGAAAATAATGGTGATGAAGTTAAATATTTGCAATGATCATCAAGCGTAACGGTAAAGAAAAGGAGAGAAGCAAGGTAACCTAATGATGCATTTCGAGACAAAAGCCAGGTAAAGTTGCAAGAAATAAACTGGTAATGATGATGAACGCAAAAGGAGAAAAGGCACAAGTGGAAAGTGAAAGTTAGTATGAACAAAAAATGACTTTGATAATCTTCACCTAGTTTCGCCAAATTTGACGCTCAATTTCAAATCCAATCCACTACAATAATAATAATAATAATAATCATTGAAACTTCTTTCATAGATAAACAGAAACCAACAAGGAGGAGGGAAAAGCTGATGATGTTGATGCTGATAATGATGAGGGAAAGGAGGCCAAAAAAAGTGAGTGTTGAACCTATCATTATAAAAAAAAGTTAATGATTGTCGTTTACTTCAATTTGATTTAGAGTAGAGGGAGAATCAGAGAAGTGCTTTTATATTGATAGTTTGATATCAACCAACCATATAAGAAAGGCAAGTTACATAAAGCAAAAATTATCCAAAAAAAGGATCAACAGAGAGAAAGTAGAAGAATCTAAAGTTTTTTTATCTCTTCCATATTACAGGTATTTCAAACTTCCACTCTGGTTAAAACATTTATACTCAATGGTGATATTTTTCAACATTTTTTTTTCTTCGATGAACATTGTTTCCAATAATTTTTTCCCTCCTTTGGTGAAAAGCAGGCGGTTACTTGGGTGAGGCTCCTATTGCTCGTGTTTTTTTATTGCCTCTACTAGGCTTCTTCATTTTCATTTTAAGGTGCTTTTCAAGGAAACTGTTCAACTCCAGAAAGATCACATATTTTTACAAGATGCTGTGGATTTTTTTGTCTCCTACTCTTGCCGAGGGTTACTCTAATGAGAATAGATGAGGATGAAGAAAAGCATTCTTGTGTAAACTGAATAATATCATTCACAATGATAAACATTTCATCTTCACATTTTACTTTTACTTTTTTTCTGCTTCTCTACTGATTTTTTTTCTCCCTCATTCTTTCATTCTCTTTCCAACTCTCCGTCTCTTGCAATTCAAAGGACAAAGAAACTTACTGTTTCTTGTATAAAATTTTTCTTTTAATCTTTTTTTCTTCTCTCTTTCTCTTCCTTTTTCTTGTAGGGAAAACCGTGAACAAAAAAAGTTGATGATGAACTTTATCATGGTTTATATATATTCTATCCCATTCCCTGTCACCTTAACAAATATAAACTTTCTCGCTGACGACAATAATGATGATGAAAACATGAGGTGAAAACTTAGCTCTCGAAATGCCTAACAATCGTTTATAATGCAATCTAAATCCCAAATGGTAAGTTGAACACTCAAGCAGAATCAGTTCAAGTTGAACTTTTTTTTAGTTTCCCTAAATTAATGATTGTCTGATTTCTAATTTAACACACAGATTAATTACATTTACAAGCGTTCCTTTCCCAATATTTGGCTTTGTTTAAAGAGTTGGCTCTGGCAATGATTAAACTCACGGATTGTCATGCATTTAAAGATTTCCCTGTATTTCTATCTGAACAACATGTACAGAAATTTTGTGGCCTTTCAACTTGTACCATTCACAATCAAAATTTATGGCATAAATCACATGAACCAAAGGCAGAAAGAAATTAAGCAATCAAGTCAGGTCATCCAAGTATAAAATGAGCTTATATACGAGTTATGAAAAATGAGTCTCATTGTTTATTAATATTGTTCATCATTCTCGGGATGCCCTTTAATGGTCAAGATATTAACAATGTTTCTTTTCCTCTTTTAGATACAATTACAAGCAAACATTAGGTGAATACCGAAGGAACCATTTTGGCCTTAACATTGTTATTTATTTCCCTTGCTCTCTGTGTGGGTGGGTTTGGTCCGGTTTCTGGTTCCGCTTTGGAAATTGATTCAAATTACTTTAAAATGGTAACCCAACCTCAAAATGTATATAATAGCCAGCTACTAATAACATTGAAGTTACTTGAAAATAACAAGTTAACCAGGTCAAAGTGGTGAATAGGGAATGGCTTTATTCTCATTATGATATAATACAATTTATGAATTAATGCACTAGGATTAAAAAGAGAAATTAATTAACTCTTGTTAAAGATACAACAATCAAGTGATGGCTCCAGATAAACCATTGATTACTATTTCCTCAAAGTCCCATTTAGATGACAGTTAAATAGTTTTTATAAAAATTGATTAATTCACTGTGCAACTCAACCGATATCTTTGATATCGTTGGATCTTTATGTGTTGGCTTTTATGTACATTTTGAGGTGTTTTTGTGTAGGTTATATTTGATTACATATTGTTACATTTAATGGTGTAACAAATGAATCAATACAACAACAATGTAATACACTCAGAAGAGCATGATTTAAGGAAACGATTAGCTTTTTTTTGGCAAAAAGTGTAATATGAAGAAATGAGATTTCATTGAGAAGATGAAAATGATGGAAACAAGCTGGAAATGTAGAGAAATATTGAATGAAATGAATTTAATGTAGACAATTAATTTAATAATAATTCAATATAAACGATAGCAACTCAACTGTTACCATTTTCAATGTTGGATGAAAAATAATGAGAAAAATCTCAATTGAATCAATTCTCATTCAATTCTTGTTCTTTGGTTAACTTCAATTAGCTAAGGTTAACTGAAAATAACTTTGACTTATCAAAAAAAATAAGATGATATTGTTGATCCCATTCAATTATCATCATCTTCTTCCTTCTTTTTCATCATATTTCGCCATGTTAACTCATTCTCTATCCTCCAACGCTCCTCATCATTTTCAATATTTTTGTATTTTCCTCTTTCATGGTCAATGATGATGAATCAATGAAGTCAGGGAGAGAGAGGATAATGAATTGACCTCATCATTTTGATATCAATTGATGAATTGATTGATATAAAGTGTAACAAAAGGCCAAAATGATGGTCAAAACATTGATTTAATTTCTTCTCATTCCAATCATTTTTCATATCAATTTAATTTTTGAACCTTTTCCTTCCTATTACAGTTAAATCGTTTCTTTTTTACCCTCACCTAGTTAATTGTAATCAATTGTAATCAGTGATTATCCATTGTAATACTTGAAGTGTATTACATTTTAAACCTAAAAAGTGACGATTTAATTGTGCCAAGATGAAAAGTGGTAAAAGAGTAGATTTTGATTATTGAAATGGTTTTCATTCTAATTGATTTTTTCTCTTTTTTTCAGGTCAATCAAGAGTCAAATTGGCAAGTTAATTGTTACAATCAAATATTCATCTTTGTTCATCTTTTTACCCACAATTTTGAAGCC
Source organism: Tetranychus urticae (assembly GCF_039701765.1). Lineage (NCBI taxonomy): Eukaryota > Metazoa > Arthropoda > Arachnida > Trombidiformes > Tetranychidae > Tetranychus > Tetranychus urticae. The sequence goes on from NC_142958.1 coordinate 9,749,236, forward strand.
AAATTTGGATCCACTTTTCAACCTTTTTGTCAATCAATTTTATTCTGACACAATCCACTCTTTTGGTTCAACTGGAAACTCAAATGTAAATAACGTTACTGGCGTAAAAGCAGCCAAAAAACAACAGTTAAACAATTGTTAATTGCAAGATTGATTTGATGAGAGAATGAATTAACCTCTCTGAATAAGTTAATTTAACAGCTTAATTTAACTGTTGTTTTTTCCCGGTATTTTACTGTAATTACATTTTGGCCTGGATCCAACATTGGAAACAATGTTGACCATTTTAAATTTACATTTATCTGTGTAAACAATTTACTCAGACTAACTTCAATCGTAATTAATGTTTATGTTATCAATTGAATCAAGAGTTTCTCATGTCATCCTTAACCAACCAAGCAAAGTAAACACAGTGAAGGGTAAATCCAAGTGACAAATCAAAATGCAAGGCAACTTTGAACAATTGAATCTTTAAATTGTTTAAAATTTCATTTATTTTTCCATTGATCAGATTTCTTGAGAAAATATTGAAATAACTAAAACAATGATTACAATGAAGACACTTACCAACAACTTGTAAATAAGATTCATCTGAATCGGTTTGAAATGAACCTTCAGCAACAACCTCACATTTATAGATTCCCTGTGAATATTGATTAAGATCAATGAGATCAATTGTCGAGCCATTGGTTAGATTGTCCATGTCAACAGCAACACCATCCAATTCCCAGACTCTGAGCACATTGTGTCCATCTGAAGGTCGATAGCTGATGAATTGAGTTCCATTGTGGTACCATTTAAGTGAATAAAGTGTATCATCTTCATGGTCAAAAGAACAGTCCATGGAAACATCTGAGCCAATCAATGCAGTAAAAGGAACAGTTACCCTGACTGAGCGCAAAGATTCACCCTGATTGACTGCTACAAAGGTAAGATTAATATGAGCAAAAAGAAGAAAAGAAAAGGTTAATTTTAATGAAAAAATATTTTTCTTTTTTTTGGTTCCTTTCCTCTTCTCATCAGAAAATGTAAATTACAATGGAAAAGTAAAGTTGGAAAAAATTATTGAATAATGACCGGAAACTGGCCCAATATGATGTTAACCATTTCTCAACTTAAACCAACGGAACAAGAGGAAAACGATCAACGATGAATAAGATGTAACTGGAAGAGCAACAATCTCACGCTGTGCTGTTATAGATCGGGTGTTGTCTCTATAGGCTTTTAAAAGATGCTAATCTTCATCTGCATCTTTAGTCGTTATTTCCATCTCTCTTCCCCTATCTTCATCTTCATCTTGCATTTTGTCTCTCGCCATCTTTTTGTTTTAGTACAACTGCAAAAACGATTTCAGAAGCAGAAACATTGAATGCAACGGGAATGTTGATTGTAATGTTTCTGCTTGTTGCGAATCGCATTTTGCTTTCTAGAAAAGATTTTACTCAATCTTTTTGGTCAGACAAAAGTTTACGCTTGGTCTGTGAATGATGATTATGTTGATGTTGATGATGATGGTGATGGTGATGCTTGGCTAAGATAAGGGATAAAGGATGAGGAATAAAGAGATGAAGATGAGAAACAAAATGCAAGTGTATAAAAGGCAAGCAAAAGGAAGGATGGAAAAGGCAGAAAAGAAGAAGATTTTGCTTTTTCATTTTTGCTTATTTTGTTTTGTTTTTTGCCATCCATTGCCTCTTTGTGTGTGTCTTGTTCAATGAGTAACATGATCCTGTGATTTGGTGATGTTAAGATGAAGAACGGGTCTAAGAGGTTAAGATGATGATGATGAGTAGGAAGAGTTGATGAGTAAAGTTAAAAGAAATGAAAGAATGGCAAAATGATGCGAATTTGTTACATTGTTGAACATTCCTTTTTCATCCAAAGGTTATGAGCAAGAATAAGATAAAGCAAAAAGCTAGTTTTCCAATGGAAATGTAACCATCATCATCAGTATCATCATAATCATCAACTTTGCTTTCACTTTTCCTTCTGTTTTTTTTTCATGATTGTTGAATGAAGAGGCAAAAAGAAAGTTGAAAGATGAAATTTGAATGGTTCAACAATTTACATCCATTGCGACTAGATGATGGGTTGATGATGATAATGATGGACTTGTGAAGAGTGACTTTTCTGGTCCATCTTTGCCTTCAATTTGAGGTGGGTTGATGCAACTTTAAAATCCATTTGGATCAAAAATTCTATTCACCTTTTTCTTCTCTCTCTCTTTCAACAGAAATCTGACAAAGACTAATTACCTGATTTTACACTTTATCGTAAAGGTGAAGAAAATTAAGTGCAAAATGAAACATGTTTCCCTCTTTGGATGATGCGGCTAAAGACAAGTTGAACAAAAACGTATCTAGCAACAGATTTGATGAAGATGAAACTGTTTACCGTGTTAATCTTGTTAGTTAAAACTTGGTTGAATATATTTTCAAATGTTTCAAGTAAACAGAGACTCAATTAAAGGTGAACACGAGTAAACCTGAAATGATGTTCACTTTGCAATCGCATCCTTTACTTGAAAGACAACATCTTATCATTGTAATAATGATGATCCGATGATGGAAATGATTAATCGATAACAATTAATCATGTTGCATGGTCAAGGTTAAAGTGAATCAATGTTACGCCTGGAAAAACTATTATTTTGCTTATAAAAATACTCGCTTCTCAACTTGCCTTTTCAACTGTTCAACTGATGGTCAAATGATTACCTTTTGATAATCATTATTAACAGTCCCACATGATGATTGGTTATCTTGTCAGTTTCATCTTTTTCATCAACATCACAATTTAGATGAAAATATTTTCATAACAAAGTCTAAAGGCTGCTTCATCTTTAACCCAATTCAATTGACTTTACAATCACAAGTTAGATGGTTAAATATCTTAATCAACATCCAGTTTTGAGCAATCTAACCATCTAATTAAAGCGAATACAATTTTGCGCTAAATTGTGACCATCTGTTTGTTTAATGGTAATATTGGCTTTCACTTTGACCATATTAATGGCTCAAGTTGTGTATTAATTTGAAATGATAAATGTTACACTCGAGGGTTAATTTAGTGGTTAAGGCCTGAAAAGGTGAAAGTAAATTTAAAATGTAAAGTCAATTAAATGCTATCAATATGCATTAGCCAGTAATTATTGGGTAAAAATTTCATTTTTACACTTGCAAAGTGTTAATGTCATGTTCAATTGAAGCTGATTATTTTATGGTGACAAGTAAAACAAGGAGGATAAACATGATTATCAGGTTGGATGAAAGCAATAACTTTGACCATGTAAAGATGATAAATGGTGATAAACATCAGTAAATAACAAGTAATCTAGATGTTCATTGACAGTTCATCATGGAAAATGTTTAATCAAAACTTGCCAGCAATTTTGCATCAGAAGCTTGTTTACAAAATCATCATTTAACTTCATGAGTTTCATGAATCTTGAATTTCTTTCATTTGTTTACAATAAATTTCGATTTTTTATGAAAAATTTTCTTCTTTTTGTTCATCATTTGTATTTACTCAGAGATAATTGGTTGATGATTTGTTCATTTTCATGACAATTTTCACTCTCCATTCCAATTCATTATTTATTTGTTGATTAAAATTTCTAAACACGTAAACATGAACAAAGGTTGAATTGATAGTAACGTGACAAAAGTCTGTACAATAATAATAACATGATAAAGTTGAATAATATGGACTGAAGGGAAAGAAAAAGTTCAAATAAATAAATGAATGGAAAATGCTATTGTAATTCAGGTTACTTTCCATGTGACCAATTTTCATGTCATTCAATTCACTCGAGATTCTGAAAAAAAGACATTTTCCTATTCACCTTACCATGTGCTAAATATTAAACACATTGACTATTCACAATTCCAGTCAATAACAAAAGTCAAGTTTAACAAAATGTCAAATGGTAAAGTTTACATTAAAATGTTTCACTTGAGTCACAAATGTTCATTATTTGAGCCTTGAAAGAGTCGATAAAAATTCAAATGATAATTCATTCTATCAACAATTCAAACTTTCATTTTCATCTTTTCACCAAATCTGTCAACACAGAAACAAATTATTGCAATTTTACCATGAATTCACTTCTAATTTCGAGACTTCAGATCAAAATCCTGTCCAGCTTTCATTTCACCAAAAAATCGAATTCAAAAAGCAAGAAATTTTTACTTCGATTAAAAATCGCTGCGATCATCATCGACTTTGAAATAGTTTAATATAAAGAACCTCTTGAGTTACATTCCGATGATCTTGAGCTTGATCATTGATGAGTATTCTTGATCGTCATCAACATCATTTATTCAGAATAGAATTCGAAATTTTGAGCTTTTCTTTTGCTGAATTCAAGTTTCGCTTTTCATTGGATTTCTTGTCAAGTTTCCGATTGATTTGTGAATTCAATTTCTGTTTGATAGTTGAAGATATTTTGGCAAACTTTGTAATCTGAAGAGTTGAATTAGTTTCTGTTTGATTGAATGTAGAAACTCTGATTTTCAGGTTCATTTCATGGAATTGCAAGTTGATGAAATTGAAATTTAATGTTACCAAAAGTCTAATTTAGCATCTGTTTCATCCAATGTCATTCATTGTTATCCATTGTGGCTTCATTTTCATGCATTTCAGTTCAATCATGTAAAGTTAATAGAACATGAAATGAGCGCTTGTTTCTCTTGATGAACATTATGAATAAAAGCGAAACGAAATGAATAAAAGAAACTAATTTGTAGTGAAGAAGAGCGAAAAAAAAGAAACGGAAATGGAAGCAGAAAAAAGAAGAGAATCAAAATAAATATTCTTTTATCATCATTTCCATGAAGACATGGAGACTGAGGATGCAAAAATAAGTACAAATTATTGTACAAGTTGGACCATTGAATAGACAAAAATATTGACAAGTTGAGTTTCGACTGAAACGGAAGTGAAAAGCTACTCAACGAATGAAACGTTTCCACGAAAAGACAATTAGTCTCATTGTGTTATTTACGAGGGAAAAGCAAAGGACAATTATCATCGAGTCCATCATTTCTCGCTATTTGCCTTTTGCCAAGAAAATGATGATTCTCTAGATTCTCATCATTCGCAAGGTTTATAAATAAACAGATACCCTTTTGAGTTGCCATTTTTACTGGTCACAATTGAAGGCGAATGGAAGACAGAAAGGTCAGGAAAGGTTAAACTCAAAGTAAAATAACCACTGATGAGGATAAAGATGAGGATGGTAATAATGAGTTTGTTACCAGAAGAAACCGAGTTGACTGATGAAAGTCACTGGTTGAGATGAAAAGGGATGTAAAGATGATCAATGAAAGACTTTTCTTTATCATTATTTGCTCGCCATCTTTTCTGATTTATACTTATTTTTTGTCTTCTTTTTCACTCATTTTCTGTTTCATCTCAAATTTCACTGTTGCTCATGCATTTCCAGTCTTTAACTTTATCTACTTCTTAATGTCAATGTCTTTTCAATTGGCAGAGAGATCTGTAAACGGCAGAACAAGTAAGCACTGTAAATCCAAACAAATGGCTTTCACCATGTGTTATCCTCATGTCCAAACTCAACAAGATATTGTTCATTTCCTCAACTTAACTAGCGATTAAAAAAGTCTGCAAAAACTTAACTGTTTTTTGACAAACAAAAAATGACCAATTTTCTTGGTAAAAACAGCAAAAGCTAAAACTGAGCAAACTTAATCTTAATGCTTCTTAAGATTTAACAAGTTAGCAATTTGAAACCATTTCAAGTGAATTTACATTTGACAAAAACAGTGAAAACTAAAAGTAGCAAGAAATGCTTGAATCGCCTTTCAACACTGAAATAAGCAAAGTTGGACAAAAGAGGAAAAGTGAAAAATAAAACTGAATGCAATTGAAGAAGCGTTGTTACAATGTTAAATACCTTTGAGAATGAAATGGATACTTAACCAGGTAAACGTGAAACACTTCATCTGGATGAATGAACAGAATTTATCATAATATTTGAAACCAAAACGATGCCAAGCTGAAACCGAAGCAAACTGATGAAATTTGACACAAAAAACAAAAGATTATCAATTTGAATAAACACTTTTATCCGTTTCCTAGTTGAGCTTTTTCTTTGACTTTTGATGGAAACTCGATGAAAACTGAAAACTCACCTGTTGAGATACTCTGTTCATTACTGTAATTAGCATTGGCGTGATCAAAATGTTCCATGAAATATGATTCGTTATCATGTTGAACAAAATGAACCTGAATAATTGATGAATAAGTTTCACTTTACCTTAATTAAATTGTTCACCGGAATTCAGGGAAAAACTAAAAATGGTGAAAACATTGATTCATCTTCAAGTGAAAAGTTTAATGATAAGTCAAATGAAGAGGAAATAAATGGCAACATTTTTCATGTTTTTTGTATATTCCAATCTTGTAATTGATTTCCAGTTGAATAACTTTTCATTCAGCTCTTGATGCAAATAAAAAGCACAATTTTCATGTTCAATTGAAAAGTGAAATGTTGTTCAATATTTAATGAAACTTTATTGTTAAAATTTGTTCAACTTTATTTTCACATTTACAATGAGATCGAGAAAATATTAATATTTTTTTTATGAAACATTTTATTAAAATGATGATGAATTTGGATGAAACTGTTTATGATGTAAAATAAGTATCAACTATGTCAAAAGTAATAACAATATCTTTGTGTGTTTGTGTGTTAATTGTGATGATTAAAGTGTTGATAAGTGTTTATGTGTTAATCATCATCACCATGGTTTGTTTTTACAGACTCATCAGGCTTCCATGGGACTAGATGAATTAGTTGTGCCATTACCTTCAATGGATTGGCATTGTTAACTTGCATTTTCAGGCCTTTTGTTTGTCTACTTTGCGTGACAAAAGTCACTTTTGAATCGCATTTTGTCAACAAAATTGATTAGTTCATTTTATTGTCCATCTGTTCACAATTTAACTAATCACATTTCGTCGGCGATTCGCAGTTGGACGGTTGTGTTGCTTCAATTTGCTAACTTGGTAGTTTACATGTTAAATTTGTTTAAAAAAATTTTTGCCATTAATATCGTCATCAATATACTATTACCTGTAATAGAGTAAAAAATGTGTTATTAATCATTCAAAGTATGGAAATGAAAGTTTACAGATTAAATTAAGTGCTGATGATTTGCTTAAAGATGAGTTTAATGTGATTAATCGGGTTATTTTGCATTATTATTGGAACGAAAAACTGTTAAGACTCGAAGTTTGATTATTCGAAAGATTGGGTTCTAATAAAGTTGCAAGTTTAAACTTATTGCTTGATAAATATTGACTGTAAATGGCATTGCTTGAGCGATAAGAATGATTAAAGCAATACAAGTTTCACCTTTGAAATCGCACAAAGGAGGAGGACAGAATTCGCCTGAAAAATAGATTTTTTGAATCTTTACTCATTGGAAAGTAAAAGTTGAAAACCAGTCATCTAACAAGGAAAGGTGCCTAAGTGATAAGATTCTGTGCAAGTTAGTTACTCAAAGTGGTAATACTTTCACCTAATCCTTTACCTACTAAGCTACCTTATTAGACAATAACTAATAAAAGATTTTTAAAAATGATTTCAATAAAAATGCACAAATTTTGCACCCAAATATCTCAGGAACCACTTCATAGCAGATAAAATGTCGACAGTTTTTCATAACTCATCGTCATGGCATCTCATTCATTCAAATCGGTTTTAAGTATGATAATTAGTTCCCTTGTTAGTCCCTTCCCCTTGTAAAATTATGAAAAATATCCCAACAAATTGACCAAGATAATCAAAAATCTAAGATTCTGTCTCCTCTAATACCAATTACAAACTTGGCTTATTATAAATTGCATCAACTGACTAAATTGTCTCTCGATATCTTAAGCTACAGACTGCGGTACCAAGATCACTTTGATGAATCCTAATGAACATAGAATTTCTACATTTTAAGTTTTCTTTCAATGATTAATATTTGCCAATTTTGGTTACTATTCTGACTGCAATCAAGAGCTGCAACAGCTTCATCAACTGTAACCAATAACTTGAAAAGTTGGTTTGATCCTAATAGGCATTCAACTTGTTATAAAGTGAAAAATGGTCATTTATTGTTGTCCAATCAAAAATACTAAATGCATGACAGAATGACATTTGTTTTAAAGATGAAAGAAAACAACTTCCGATTCCATGTTATCAGTGATATTTGATGATGAAAAAAATGATCTTTTAATTGGAGGCTATTATGATAATGAAATAAACTGTTTATCGTGACCGTTAAATAGATGAACGTGACTTTTCAATGAACAAAAAGTAAGATGATAAGAGTGATGGTGAAGGTGATGAGGATGCTTCTGTTGATGCTTATTCATTCATCAAATAAGTTTCTCATCATTTTTCCCTTTACTGTGAGAGACGAAGCCAACACAGGATAACAGTCTGGCTACTGATCATCTTATAAAGATAACACCTTTTCATCATCATTATCATCTTTCCCTCTCTTTCCTCCTTCCTCTTACCCTGTCGAGGGAAAACAATAAAAATTATCTTCTTTCATCTGTAAAAGGTGACCATCAAAGGAAAAGGTCATCTTAATTAAATTAATTAAAAAAGTCCTCTCGTCATTCCCAATTCAAATGATAACTTTTTTCTCCTCTCTTCATCCACTCTTCCTCTTTAACCAAAAATAATAAAGATGATGAATCCACCCAGTAATTAACTCTATTCATCATTTGCATCTTTTCATCTTCGCACATCAAGTAAGACAAAAAAAAGTTTGATTCACATCAGCATCTTAATTAACCTTATTTTGTGACATTTTAAACTTACATTTGTTGCTCGATCCATTTGATTTGCTAACAATTTTCTGCTGATTCCATCCTGCAATGAATAAAAAACTTGATTAATAGTCTGAACAATTTTCTCATACATCCATTTGTTCATTCAAACTTCGACTTTGAAACTCTCAGAGGAGCGATAAATTTGATGCCATTTTTACCTTTTATCAGTCAATGACAAAAACAAATCAATAATGAATCGAGACTGAAAAAGATTGGAAATGGTGAAACTTTTGATTTCATTTGTATACTGAGTAACTCTTGCTCGATAAATGATTAAACATTTGTGCCATGATCATGATACAAAATGATGAGCATCATCCTCATCTAAGAGAAGATGAAAAGATTTGAGGAAAAGAACATTAAAATTGCTCTTTAAGATGAAGAAGAGCTTTTCTTTTAAGGCTTGTTACCTTTACCTTTTCATCTTGTTTAAATCCTGTTAAGAGGATGTAGGTGGTTGAAGGTAAAAGAGAAAGTTTCCCTTTGCAATATTATCTTCCATTACACATATTATTATCATCATTATTTTTTTACCTGTGCAAAGTGAGGCAAAATATTACCTGATGAAGCAACAAAATGGTAACTTGAAGATTACCTTTTTCCAGTTTTTCGCATAAAAGATTAGGTTAACTTTTTTACATGTTATCAGGTTACAGTGGGAAGACAAAAAAAGTCACAATTTTACCTGTACAAGTTGACACTTTTTTTGCTTTATTAGCGACAAGTTTTTTGTTTCAATCAAAGTGGCTTCACCTTTGGGTCAATTTCAAGGTTTTGGTTTGTACTTTAACTTGTTTTTACTTGTTTGGACACAGATACTTAAACCTTTAAAAAGGTTATTTTTAGCTAATTATTTTGTCTAAAGAGTAAATGTAAAAACTTTGACTTTCGAGTTGAGAGTTGAGATAGGCTTTCAGAGCTTGAAAATCAAGTTCGTTTGTGCAGTTGAAAAATTTCTATGATAGTTCTCGAGAAAATCGAGTTCCAAGTTCAAAATTTAACACATTGCATCAAATGTCGGTGTACCTAAATTAGCTCAAACAGCGTACAATGAGCCAAATAAAAATGATAGAAATCTTTAAATGATCAATTCCCATTTGCTAATTCATAGTTCAAATTAATTTTCAAATTTTCGGTGAAAACGCTATTTCAAACATGTTATTTAAGCTCATCGAAAGATGGTATTATTTTGTGACAGAAAATTTGTCCCAGTATTGACACGTTGTTTCAGAGCAGGACATTTCACTTCTACTGGTTTTTGTACAGCTATGGGACCAGATTTTGCATCAAATCCATTCCAAGCTTTTAGATATTTTATGATCTAATCTAATCGTAAAACTTATCAGTCAAGATCGATTGTCAATCTCATTGCATTTGACGCTTGCTGATGTTTGTGTTCAACTTTGAGTCAACCATTTGGTAAGCTTTGAAATACAAATGTGTAAGACTAGGTTAGGTTCGGTTAGGTTAGGTGCGATTAATGGGTTAAACTTTATCAAATATCAACTATTAATCACAAGTGTGACTTATCAATTTGTTTTGATAATGCAAAATAACCTGATGATGTAAAGTCATGAGTCAACTTTGATCCTTGACTAAATTGATATTAATTTTTTCTTTTCTGTCAATTACAAGTTGAACACTGTTATTCATTGCTTGATGAGTCTAACACGTCTTGAAATTGAACAACAAATTGAACTTTAATTTGGTGTAAACATGTTGAAAAGGGAAAATTGAGTGAAGAGAAAATTTCAAGACTAAAGATTGAATGAGATTCTGATTTATGACATTCAATAGACAATAGAATCTTAAAGATGGTGATTATGATGATAATGAGGACGATTATCGAGAGAAGATGTAATTTATCAAAGTTTCATTTCTTTTACTCTCTTCATCCTCAGTTTCAACTGCATTTATATACCCTTTGAATGATGATGGAAACGACTAAACTGTCAGATTATAAGAAAAGGTTAAACCAAACAAGGGCTTAACTTTTCCAAGTTGACAACAATAAAAGGCGCAAAAAAGAGGAAGAAGATGAAGAGGAAAAGCGATGAAATGAGAAATGAAACGAATACGAATTTTCATCATTTTTCTTGATAATCATTATCATCTCCAGGCTAAACAAGTTAGGAATCGCAAAATGAAAACATTTGGAAGTCGAATAAAAGTATTTAACGAAAAAATGTCAATAAAATGATTAATCTGGATTCAGTCAATTGTATGATTTATATCATATGATTCCATGTTTCCCTGACCCAACTACAATCTTTCACGATTCAATCTTCCATTCTGGTTCACTTGAGGTGAAATCTCAATTTAACTCACAATCCAATTAAGGTTAACATTGGCGAGCAAACCAAGAAAAAGAAGCAAAAAATTAACCCTTTTCATGGATCTATTTCTCACATTTGCCAAAACATTAGCTTAACCTTTACCTTCATCTGTAGCATCTGAATCTCGACTTCAATCAAAATTTTCATAGATTTTTGTTTCTCCTTCATTTTTGAATTTTTCATCTTTTCTCTCAAAGGTGTGTTCTTTGATTGATTCCCATGCAGTTTACTCATTCAAATGGGAAACAATCAAAGCCCGTATTTATCAATTATACATCATTTAATCAAAGTGCACAAATCAAACAATCAACATCAGATCAATAACCAACGCCTATTAACAATGAACTTGAAATGTTTCGTTCATTGAGCACAATTCATAATGTAAGCTAATGGTTATTGCACTTGAATCAGTTGAATAGTTTATCACTTTTTTTGCCCCAAAAATGATTATTAGTTTAGATGACCGTTGGGTGTTGCAAGGTGAAAAGCAATTGATGGACTGCAAGTTATCATTACCAGTGCTTTCATCGACCAAATCTTGGGTCATTTTTACTTCTTTTTGGGTGGCCTCAGTGTAACTAGGTCAATACCAAGTAGCAGGCGGATTTAACGTTTAAACATTTGATAAAGGCTATTATTATCCAAGTAGACAATATAATGTTGAGATATTTCTTCAACTCAAATTTTTCTTTTCTTTTCTTGCGTTTACTGACGCTTTAGATACATTATATGGTCTTTAATGGCTCAACCTAAATATTGTTTTTCTCAATTTTAAGCTTCATTCGATTAGGTTTGAAGAGCGAAACAAAATGAACATTTGCTTTTTTCTGACAGAATTAAGGTGAAAGAAAACACACAAATATCATTCAATTTGATCTGCTAATTAGTTGATTTGATTGGTGAAACCTACACTTAATCAAATGCTTTTCATCTGCAAATCAATTTTGCCAATCCAATGTTAAATCATTGCTTAAATATCAACTTCAGATGTTGCGTTGGAATGCTTATCAGAATCAAATCAATTTCAGTCAGAAAAGTTATTAGTCCAAATGAAGCCGGCAAGATCGATGGCTTTTCACTTTGATTCATAGTTTGAGTAACAACGAAAAGATTGAAAATGGAAAGTAACTGAAAGGGGCTGAAGAGACAGAATTTTTCTAATATAATCTTTCGAGTTCTTGAAATTTCGAACAAGTCTTTGATCTTTTTTTCTGATTCTGTATGGTTCGATTTTCATGACAATGCAAAATAACTTTGATTCAACAAAGCTCATCACCAAGTGTGTTTGTAAAGTGAATTAGATGTTGAAGGTAACTTGAGTTAACTTTAGGTTCACTCTTTGACCTGACGTTTGCCTTTGAAGAATCAATCAGGTTTTCGTTTTGAATAGTTTTTTCAGTTTCACTTGCTATTCCATTGATGCAAAAAAGAACCAGATGAATGGACATTGCCTTTTGATCATCTTTATCTTCACTTTTCTTGCAACAATGACCAACATTAGACAAGATTGTTGCCATGAAAATTGACTGCTGATGATAATCGTCACCATTGTCATCTAGTGTTGATGACGTTTAAGTGACAGTAAAGGCAAAAAAAGCAAATCATTTTGACAAGGTTGACATTCATTGAAACACATTCTAAGAGTTGATTATATTGGCTGAATAGAAAGTGACCAAAAAATTGGATTCAAATGATACAAAGGATTGGGAAGAGAAAAAAAAGATCAGCAACAAGGAAAAGGATAACCACATTCACAGTTTCATGAGCACAACATGATAATAATGAAGATGAGGTTTGATCCTTTTTTTCACCATTTCATCCTCAGCTTGGGATGAAAGTGAAACCAGTAAAATGAGAATCAATTCAAGAGTAAACCAAGAAAAAGGAATGAAACTTTTTTCTCTCTTAATCCATGTGAATGCAAAAATAAATCAGGAGAATCATGAAGAATGATGAAGAATCAGCAATGAACATAAATATTGTCATATTGTTATCTTATTGATACAAGTTTGACATTAATTGATGAATCTGTTAAACAAAGATTATCGTTTTGGTTTTGAGTTTCAAGAAATTGACGTTTAAAAATGTAAAACGATTTCAGCAATTAGACGATCAGGAAGAAGATGAAAGTGAGAAGAAACCAGCAAATCTGTCATGATGATTCAGCAACTGATTTGTAAATGTCAATAAGAGCTTCGATCCATTTTTGGATTCAATGAAGAAATTTTTCGTTCCAACAGAAACTCGAAATTTTCTGCATTTCCAGCAATTTATTTCATCTTACATCGAACCATCAACTACAGGTAATGAGAACGAAAATGGAAAAATGACAAAAATCAATTCGAAACTTTTGATGGCAAAAGTGCTTTCATTATCGACTTTTGATTTCGCTTGAAATGGCATTTGGAAAGTGATTGAACGGTTGCTATCAATTGTAATAAAAGTTGATTTGAAATAAACATTAAAAGTCTAATCATTCAATTTCATGATTATACATTCATTGGAAAGTTGAAATTGCAGTTGAAAGATGAATTGAATGTAAAAGTAATTAATTTAACAAGTTTATCAAATTGGCTTTTGCTGTTGACAATAAATTTGTTGCTCATTGTTGAACTCAAACTGTTTTAGTTTTGATTGAAGACTCAATCAAATTGTCTGTTTACAGTGAAAAGCCTTGTCACTCCTTGATCAACTTTCAACTGATCTCAACCTTATATCATGAATAATCAATAACAATTATCAACAGTTTATTACAAATAGTCATTTATCTTAATTTTAAAATTTGCATTTCAACATGAAAACTGTCTGAATCTTTAAATCTCACAAGGTGAGCCAGGTTATCAAGTCAACAATTTTTGAATAGCATTTAAAACGTTTAGTTGTATTACTTGAAATAATTGACTTTGAATTTAATTTTAAAAAATAAACTTTTTTTCGCCTCAAAATTGTTTACAGCGGAAATGATATTGAATTTTGTTGCTGTTTATCAATTGAAAGGTGAAAAATTTTCATACTTTTCTTGTTGAATTCACAGTTGGAGGGAAAAAGATGAGGTTGAAAAGGAAAACGGAAATTCATGTTTTCCAAGAAACATTTTCAATCAAGATTATTGGTGATATCACTGATAAATGAGCTTCTATTGCTTGCAGTTGAACTTTATTAAAAACTAATTTCAAGTGTTTTGATGGGCAACTACAAGATGAAACTTGTGAAAGTAACACTTTACCATCAATTATCAACTGATCCGGTTTTGTGGTTAAAAGCGGTTTTCACAATCAATAGGCGATTGATAAACATGATAATGAATTGAGAGATGAAATGAATAAGATGATATTGATTAAAGTGTTTTTACTTTCATTTGGAAATAATGTAAAAGTAAAATTGGTGAAAAGCAATTCATAGAGAAACTGATTAACAATAGATTTCCTGTACTCAAATGGAAACACCGATTGGCCTAACCTTATTTACCCAACCCAGGTAACTCTCATTATCATCCGGTTCCAGAGACGTTATGTTAACTTGCAAGGTTATCATTCACCTTGTTTCATCTCTTCTTAAGGATTGGCTTTTGGTTCATCATCTGATAATCACTTGTGATGGAAGATTTGATAAATGACAAAAATTTGATTAAAGTGTCGACCTTGCTCAGGTTGTAGATTGATCAGCTTATTTTGCATTATTTTGTGACAAGAAATGAATTACATTTGCAACAACTTGGAAACAAATCATTTGATTGGAAGAGCAAATTGGTGTGTCTTATAAGTTAATCATTAGGTCATCTTGTAAGATAATAACCTTTGCAACTTCGTGACTAAAACTGTAACCTTGATCAATTGAATCATCATAGGTGTTATCACTTACAACTTAATTGCGCTAATCTCAAATCTCACTCACTTTTAGGCTGGTGGACTTGTTGACTATGATTAGGTTTTATGCATTACAAACTCAAATTGGACCACTCATCGAAACCTGAATTGCCCCTAACGTGATTCGAACCAAAATACCATAAATCTTTGCAAGTCACTTAACCCCTGCGCCACCGTAGCTAGTTGCTATTAAAAAGTTTCAATTTCATTCAAGTCAAAAATGCCTTTCTTTGAACCCAAAAATCTAAGGAACCACTGAATTTACAGAAAAAAAATACTCGGTCTTTTGTTATGGAAGGTTGTCCTATCGATTGCACTATGTCTCATCAAAATGCCTCAGGTACAGTTGGGAAGTTTCCTTGTAAGTTGATGAACCTCGACGCTATCTCAAAGCTTATAGTGGAAGTCTTCTAATGCTTATCGAACCGTTCGATTCAAAAGTCGAAGCGCACTCTCTCAAATGCAAGGTTTTTGACCAGAATTTCGTCAATGAACGCAACTCAACATCAACGAAATTATAAATGCTGAAAAAAGAAAAGCAATGAATTCAAATATTTTAGGCGTTTTTTCAATATGGAATCTTATCAATGTTTGTTCGACTGCATTATCGTTGTGTGATAATTTGATCGCATGCAACTTGACCGATTGGTATTGTGTGTTTAATAGCAAATTCAATTCCATGTTATCCATGTTGCTTCAAATTAATTTCTTGATCGGCAAATATCTGAATGTAATTGAAAGTAGCAGTTCAAAATATCGTTAAAGTACACATAATGTTTTAAAGTGAACAGAAAACTTTTCCCATTTCATCTTTTTTTTCAATAAAATCATAGTTAATTCTGTTGCAAAGCTTGCGGCTATTTGCCCAATGATTGAAATTGAAAGAGTGTCATTGCTCTACTTTTCGTAATTTCACGGTGCCTTTAAATTGTCGAGAAAATCTCTTCATCTCTCATCATGCTGATGAATGAATTTTTGCCAGTTTCACTGAGTCTTGCCAAACGATGAAACTTATTATCACCTAAAAAACATTGAGAACTCAAATTGAATGGTTATTTACTCAAGGAAAGCAAAATGGGTAAATACAAAGTTGGAGTTACTTATTTTTTGCTTTCCTTCAAAGTTTAACACAAACATTAGTTACTGTAAAGATGCTTGTTTAACCAACAAGGGAGTAAAAATAGTTGAAGCTGTTTACAGATACATTTTCACCTTGCTCATGAGTTTTCCTATTGACAACTCAACAGATTATGATGATTAAACAGCATCAATCAAGGTTTACTTTTGTCACTTCTCATCTCACATTCGTTGGACAAAAATGTCTCTCAATATTATCTCAATAGATTATTCAGTTTATCCTCATGATGGATTGACGTCAACCCAAAGAGTGAAGTTTCAAAGTTAACTTGAAGTTGCCCTGAAAATTGAAACACTTTTTTTACATTGAATAATCTTCTCAGGTGATGATAATTATTGCTATTAAACTTACTCTTGATGCTACTGATGAAGATTCAGAAAGATGAGCAAAGTTAAGTGAATTTACCTTTTAAGGAATAAGAGTGGGAGTTAGCTTGAGGTGAATAATGATTTTGAAAGGAAGAATAATTTTGCAGATTTTTTCAGGTAAAAAGTAATTTTCACTTTTCCATTTCAACAATCATCTCAATTTGAATAGACACCTAATTTTGGTCTTTTTTTTTCTTTCTTTGTGTGTTTCACGTTTCAATGAACAAATTTGAATTTATGATGAGTTTGTTTTTGGATAATTTGGTGAAATTAACATTTGATTCTTACCATTGGTCAGGGTCAAGTTCCTTGTCACACTGTAATTTGTATCCGGAATGGAAAGATGACATTGATAATGAACCGATTGTCCATCATTGTAATCATCTTCATCAATTGAACCACTTGATTCAATGCTGTATTTACCCTGTTCACCAGTTATTACCGTGTAACCCTCTTTGCTTATCTTCACTCTACTTGGTCCACTCGATTTAAAGGGTTTGTTTAAACGGTAAAGGTCAACCACTGGACTTGGATAGAGCCCGGTTGCTCTGCATAAAACAGTTGATTCATTATAAGCTCGGAAACTAAAAGATTTAGCTGGAGCTGAATGGACCGAATAAAGATAAATCGTTAGTTGAGTTGAAAAGAGATGAAAGGAATCAACTTTGATCATCGAATCGAAACTTTGATCATTTTCTTGAAACGAATCAAAGTTGAATATTAGGCTTTTATCGGTTGAACTTGATTCGCTTGCAAGTTGTTTTGCTTACCATAAACTATTAGCTTAGCGCTTGCTGAATCTGAGCTTTGAACAGACGAAATTGTACATTTATAGTTTCCTGAAAGTTGTGTTGTTGGTTTAATCAAACGAATGGCTCGATGTTCAGTTAGTTGATTGTCAACTGTGAAATCTGGATCAATGTGGCGACGAATCTCTTCTGAATAAGAACGTTTTCTCAAAGCAATTATCCATTGATAAACTGGCCTGGGATTATCATTAAAGTACCTGTTATATTAAAAAAGACAAAAGACGAAAAACAAAAATTAATAAGTGATGAAAGGTGAAGCAGAGATGAACAATAAGATGAATTAACGAGTTTATCCAAAATAGGTAAACATTAACCTGAATAGTTTTATTAATATTTTTGGCAAATAATGCATATCATTAACTTAATTGCACATTGAATCAAACTCATCATTATCATTGGATTAATGAAACAAAAAGGTTTGAATCTCCACATTCACATAAAACAGGAACAAAAATAACGACCTTATGCCAAACAAATCAGTCAAAACAAAAGATTTCGCAAATTCGTTCCCAAACACTTCGAACGATAAAAATCTCAAAACTAAAGACAACAATTACAATCCTTCATCGTTACAAACTACCACAGCATAAGCACCAGTATCCAAATTGAATGCAGCCCAAGTATCAGACAAAAGTCGAAATCAGAGAAAAACGAAGTCAATAAGATCTCAACACTAGCACATCGAGTCCGTAAAGACCCAAAACAAGCATAACAACATATCAAAGAACATGTAAACGAACTCAGTCAAACCCAACTCAAGTTACTGAGGGAACTTTTGGATTACAATATAGCTTTTAGAAATGATTCTCTGAATTTGATCGAAAACTCTTCTGTTCGAATCGCCCCTTTGATTAATTTTTTAAACTTAACTCTATTTAAATCTGCTGTCGTATGATTCAGATGTGTTTTCGTCGAAAGTTTCTTGCTTTAAATTAGACAAAATCTTGGAATGCAAAATTTTTCGCTTTTAAAATTTTCTCCATATTCAATGTTATGCATGTTGGCACATATAGCAACACCCAACCCTGAAACATGTAACGCATTTTATTGGCACATTAAATATGATAAATATCTAAACCCACACAGAATTTCGATCATTTCTTCTCTTGTTCATTAACTAACTATTATTACCATTACTATTAACGGACTACCATTTATTACGGTAAAAACGATTAACGCAAAAACCAAGCCTAAAACAAGTTCCAGTTCGTTTATTATTTTTTAATATTTAACAAGTTAACAATAACAAACCTTTATTAACTTTTATATTTAGTGCAACATTTCAATATTTAATCAGGTTTTGTGTTTTCTTTTCATCAGGTAAATGGTTAGTAATTTGGGTGAAAAATCTTTGATTGAATTAAGAAAATTAAATTACATTCAGAACGTTTATTAATAATTTGAATGTTTCTTCTTTTGTTTATTTCATCTTTCATTATTCACAACTTTTCTTTCAGAAACATTCAGATAAACATTAACTGTCAATGTTTACTCATGAAAAAGATGATGCATATAAACTTGTAATTAGCCAAACAGGTTCAACTTTCGGATAAAATTATTAATCATTTTCTTTGCATTCCTCCAAAGTGTCAGCTATTGATATCATGTTTTAAAACAAATAAACGGGAAAAGTTATAAATGGATAAATAAATATTGAAATTGGCCAAACATTTATGGATAAAATATAAAACAATATTTATGGATAAAAGTTCAACAAGTCAGTAGTCATTGGAAAAGTGTTTACTAATTTCATGTTTGAAGTTAATGTCAAGTCAAATACTCATTATGTGAACAAGTCCGTTTATTTGCTCAGATCGAGTTCAATTTTCAAATCACTCAACTCCATAAAGTTTATTCAAAACTGTGATTACATTTAACTTGAAAATAGCACTTTACATTTCAAGAGTTTTGAACTCTTCGAAAAGTGTTAACGCACTTTTCATGTTTTCCCATTTTACAAGTCAAATGGCTTCGAATGCAATCAATTTCGATGTCTTTGCAGGAGATCAATCAGATCTCGTATTTGAGATTGAAAGTTGTCCAAAACTCTGAGCATCTAAACCTGTTCAAGTCAAATTTTCTCAATCTTCTGCAAGAATTTTCTAAATGAGGAAAGCGTGTCGTCTAAGTGATGCTGAAATGAAATGCGACCAAAGTCGAAATGTTGTTCTAACGAAAACTGGAATAAAAGATTCTTGGCATTTAGACTATTGAATCACACAGAATTAATCGTCCTGAAGTTGACTCAATCTTATTAGTCGTACAGTAGATGCTGAGTCTTTGCATAAAAAATTAATGTCATTAAACAGTAACCAATGAGTAACTGAACTATTTTTAACCCTTTTGGCCATGAGACTGAGTTAGTCATCAAGAACTGAGAAAATTCCGAAATATTTGTTTTAAAAATATACTTTTTTACTTTCTAGTTATTAAAACAAGAGCAAGTTATTGATCAACATTTA